>NC_140169.1:55602806-55647806 GCF_963971535.1 Notolepis coatsorum
GGTTGGATGCACTTCAAGCTGCTTCCACATGGAGGCAACTTGTCTTTTTTGTAGTTGTGGGAACTACTTTTTCTGGCGGATGGTTTTTTCAATAAATCTTCGATTAATGTGTGTTTATTGTATAGAAATAAGGTTGGATGAATCTGGCAGTTGTATAAAAGCTTTACACCACTTGTAGTCGTGATTTGTGACCAATAAACCATGCCTAGGGGGGTCTAACGACCCTCGGCTGCGCCTCGGGCCTAACGACCACCCCTAGGCATGGTTTATTGGTCACAAACCACTCCTGCGTGTGATGTAATGCTTAAATAACCTGCCTGCAAGCAGCACTTAACCCCATCATATCCTGTCTGCAAGCAGCACTTAACCCCACCATAACCTGCTGTCTGCAAGCAGCACTTAACCCTAACTGAAGTATACAGTATTCACATAAGGTGCGGTATGCATAAGGTAGTATATTGTCCTTTGAGGTTCCTAGTAGTTGGATGTCTGGCAGCAGTCCCTGCCCACTGTTGTGGAGCCTGATGGCCGCTGGTATGAAGGACTGGCAGAGGCGGTTAGTTGAGTGTCGGGGGGGGGTATGAGTCTGTGACTGAACGTGCTTCTCATCTTGATTAGCTCATCGTAGCTGACTCTATAGAAGAGACATTTCCCATAATGTTGGCGTGTTCCTTTAATCACACGATGGATTGTTTTGTGTGTTGTTCCAGAGGAGTCCTCCCTCCTCGGTGTCGGACCTGTTCTGTGACCTGAGGGACGGGGCACGGCTGCTGGACCTGCTGGAGGTGATGAGTGGCCAACGCATGGTGAGTCCCCCCAGGGTGCTAATCAACCTCTTAGAGTTTCAAGTTTGTTTAGTCACAACAAAATACAGAATACTTTATATGAAATGGTTATTTCTGAAAGAGCCCCTGGTAGTGTGCTACATACAGTAAAAAAGAAAGTAGGTTAAAAAAAAGTTATTAAGAAGTAAGTAAAGTCAATATACTGTACATATATACAATAATATACAACACGGTAAAATGAGCAACAGTGAGGTACAATGCAGAAATGAGATGTGGTACAAACTTAGAGTAGGGTGCAAATGAGGTATGGATGTAGTGCAAATCTCTTTAATAATAGATAAATATAAAGTGTGTTAAAGTGTCTAAAGTGAATAAAGTGAGTGGTAAGGTGAGTGTTTGTTTAAAGTGAGTGTGTACATGTGGATGTTTGTGCAGTGAGTAGATGATGGGTTGATGATGATGATGATGATGATGATGATGATGATGATGATGATGATGATGATGATGATGATGATGATGATGGGTTACATAGTGTCATTGTCATTGAGCATCGGGCCCCGTTCCCCGTACCTGGATAACTGAGTTAGCCGGATAACTTTCGGGTAATTCTGACTTAAGCCGGACTTTCCGATTCCCCGTACCTGGATTTTCCAAATCACCATGACAACAGATCCAAAAGTTTGAGCCTGGTCGAAAGCAGAGTTTAAGTTCAAGTTAGCCTGAACCATCGCCACGCCCCCGCAAAAAAGTGACAGCCCGTTTCCTGAAATTATTCCCACAGTCTACGATCTGCATTATACCATTCTGAATTACGTTTTTGTGCTCCATTCTTCCAGAGGGGGCTTTTGAAATGTAAAATAGACCCAAAATGCTGATACTAAATTCACTTTGTCCTAAATAATGCACGTTATATATACCGTGGCGCTCGCTCGGTGCGATGTACACATTATGACGTGGTTATTTTAATTGTAACTGGGATTAAGATGTCTGATGAGATGCGCTGTTTGACGGATTTGAGAAATTGAATGAGCCGTTGACGTCACATTAATGAATGAGGATAAAGAAATAAAACTTAATTCAAAATAAAGAATATTCTAAACACGGGTCTCTCGTTCATTAATGTATAAACAATGAATTTATCCCATCTGGCACAGTGGTGCAGCAGTAGTGCTCAAGCCTGCCAACCCAGCGACCGGTGTTCGAAACCCCGTGTTTCCAATATAATTTTTTTGAATATAATATTAATGATTATACGCCAAAGTAGCCTGGTTTTAAGTTAAAATATTATAAATCTACATGCATTGAGGATGTCATTCTTTATATAGCTCTCAACGTGCACCAAATTGAATTATTCCTATATTGCAAAAAGAAGGAAAAGACTAGGGTTTCGAACCCCGGTCGTCTGCGTGAAAGTCAAAAGAACAACCCGTTAGACCACAGTGGAGATAAGTTAAAGATCAACTATACATCAATCAATGGGTAAGAGAGCCGTATCGTAATTCTGTATAACAGTTTAACTAATTATTTTCGCTAGCAAGATCTCATTTGATTATTCAATCCAGCAGGCAAGTTTAAAGAAATATAATCTGATTGATTGAGGTAATGAGGGACTTAAAATTAGCCTATAGATAACGCATTTAACTTGTCGGCGAGGCGATTGAGTCGTATTGCAATCTGTCAATAAAGTTTTAAATCAATTAATCAATCAATGCCGTTAGAGAATCAGGATCTCTGCCATCGATACGTGCTGGCTTTTCACCTGAAGCGGCCGCGCGCACTTAGCCTGGGTCTCAAGTCTGAATCGAGTTAACGAGACTGAATCCACCTTCGAGGAACAGGAAAATCCCGGCTTCAAACATCGGGTTAACTGAATCTGGATAATGACATCTTGATCGACTTAGTTGAACCAGGTACGAGAAACAGGGCCGATGGCCTGGGGATAGAAAACAAACAACAACAAGGTGCTTAAAAAGTCCTTGAAATGAAAATCAACCATTCGCATTGAAAGTGTTGTCCATTGTTCTGAATCAAGAAATATAATCTTTTAATCTAAAGTCTAACTAATTGTCGGAAATTGGTAAATATTGGATCAGATTTTCTTTTCAATAAAAAACAGCATTTAAAAGTGAATTGTATCCTTTGAAATGCCCTTTTAAGATGAGAAATAGTGCTTGGAAAAGTACTTGAAAGTCCTTGAATTTCATTTAGCAATGTCTGTGGGAACCCTGTATTATTATTACTACTCTTGGCCTGAGTTCATATAGTTAACTCACCTTTTCTTTACCACTGCATCACCGGATCAACCGGATCACCGGATCCTCTCTGCAGAGGAGGGAGAGGGGCCGTGGAGTCTTCCAGCAGAGGGGCGACATGGAGACGGCACTGACCTTCCTCCAGACGCGATCAGTAAGAGTCACTGCAGCACAACGTGTCACAGGAGTTCAACGAATTAATGAATTAATGAATGAACAGGAATTCTTGGACAAGTATAAGTTAGACGCAGGGGTGGGCAATTAATTTTTACAAGGGGCCACATGAGAAACCTGAACTGTGTTGGAGGGCCGAACCAATGATAACTTGAACTTAATTCTGCTCAATATTCATTATCTCCCATTGTAAAAATTTACCGCAGGCCGGACACGGACGCCCAAAGGGCCGGAAGTGGCCCGTGGGCCGTAATTGCCCAGGTCGAGCTTGAAAATAACGTGAACTAGTATTTTTGTAATTATTTATTTATCTCATAGTGGATAGGTATATTATTTTTTATATTGATAGATAACTTATTACATATTAATATGATATTGTAAGGAAGGGGCAGGACCAGATAAGCTTAGCTTCTTTCTGTGCCTTCTCGAACAAAACCATTTTTGTCTTGAGCTATGTTGACAATTGCTTCCATGTCTAGGAAGATATATTTAATTTTATTTGTATTTGTATTTTATTTAGTTTCTTATTTAATTTTTTATTTAGTTTTTGTTATTTTCTGTTGTTTCAAGTTTGTGTGTTTATGGTTGTTCGAGATAAATAAAGATCAAATCAAATGAATGGTTTACTGTATCTCGAACAATAAAAATAATCAAGAAATAACAATGTAAAATAATTTGCAAGATAATTTGCTGTGAAAAGAAAAAGATATAATAAAATAATAAACAAAACAATCTCTTGTCCGAAAAGGAATAGGAAGAAGCAATTAGCTCATCAGGTCCTGCCCCTTTGTTGCAATAAAATAAAAAAAAAATAAAAAAAAATGTCAAACACAGTGATCAATTGTGTTCCAACAAAATCATCCGCAAACATTAACATACTGTTAACACTTTGAGCGCCACGCCGGGTTTTCCTTTTTACCCGCTGAATGCCACCATCGGCGCCAATGTTAACGTTAATATCGCCTAATCTATGTTTTAAATTATGGCTATGTGTCTAATCTGCCCATCGCATTATCAAAGACTATTTTCCAGTCAGTGCTGTCAAGGCAGATTGGTTTTTTATCGCGTCGTTTCCGTTTCAGAGCATTTAGAAAAGCCCCCGTTTTGAAATAAAAAACAGCCCATTCTGGGGCATTCTATGAAAATCGTCTTTTACTGGAATATTCCACAACGTTGATATTCGTCGGCCTTTTTATGAATCGTTTTCAAATAAACGCTAGATGATCAATATTATACGTGCACGCAAGCACATTCGGGCCGCGCACGGATAATCGCCGCGTTGATTTCCTCTTGGACTTTTACAGTGAAACCGAAAGAGGACATTTCACAAAACAGCTTATAACTTCATCAAACTTACTCTGATTATCCTAACACTGATAACATAGAGTCCTTACCTGACATCAGATGGTATCCAACTGGTATATTCCAATTCCTGATCACCATTCGAAAAAATCGATAAGTGTATAGATCCAACGCGATACAGTAGAACTCCATGATCAGCGGGGCTCTGAGGTTCCAGAATGAACTGTGGTAAGCCCGGCTGCATCAGTGGACTGGAAAATGTGGAGTACCGGATTTTTTTCCCCATTCATTTTCATTTTGTCCATTCCAAAATCCCTTATGTCATCTGGGAGATGACAGGGGCCGCTTTTTTCCACAATGATCGCCGGCGCCGCTCGGCTATACTCGGGTAGGCTCGGGTGATGCAATATGATTTCAGATCGCTAAAAAAAAAAATAATAATAATTCCGAGAAATCTCGTGAGTGGCTTTCAACCACCTATAAATAAACTCGAGTATTCTCGTGTGTGGCACGGAAAGTGTTAATGAATAATAGTTATTTTACAATCAATAGGCTGTCCATCGAGTATCAGAACAGATCAGAGCAAAAAACTGAAACAAACGAAACAAGACAACCATTATGTCCAATCATTTCAACATCTGCATTTAATGAGTTGAATTAATGAAAGGTTTCTCCCAGAGGAGAGCAAAACCCCAAATGTTACATAAACAACAACACAATGATTATGTCCAATCATTTCAACATCTGCATTTAATGAGTTGAATTAATGAAAGATTTGAATTTGAACGTAAAGATTTGAATGTGTGTCAACTTGAACAATGTTGCCTGCAGGTCAAACTGGTCAACGTCAACATCTCGGACCTAATGGAAGGACGTCCCACCATCGTCCTGGGTCTCCTGTGGACCATCATCCTCCACTGCCACGTGAGCTCCTCTTAGCTACCCACTGGCAGAGGTCGTAGTTCAACCCCAGGTCTCTGAGCTTGAGCTTGGAGGGGACTATGGTATTGAATGCTGAGCTGTAGTCGATAAACAGCATTCTCACATAGCTCCCCTGCCTCTTGTCCAGGTGTGATGCTGCCGTGTGCAGCACATGGGCTATGGCGTCCTCCGTGGACCTGTTGGGGCGATATGCAAATTGCAGGGGGTCCAAGGTGTTGGGGAGGGAGGTGAGAGCTACAGGGCGATAGTCGTTGAGGCAAGCAGGCTTGGATTTTTTGGGTACAGGGATAATGGTGGAGTTCTTCAGACAGGTGGGGATGACAGACTGTTCTAAGGACAGGTTGAATATGTCAGTGAATACCGGGGCCAGTTGATCGGCACAGACTTTTAGGACGCGTCCTGCTGCCTTCCTGGTATTCACTTTCTTAACTATTTGACGGCCACCAGCTTTCGCCATCTGCACTGTTTGGCGCCAGCGTTAATGACCATTTTAGCGATGTTTGCACACCCATCGTGTGTTCTGTATTATAGCTATGGAGACAATAGTATGGCTCATTGTTCATAGTCCCTTACTGACTAATCAGTTAATTTCTACACATTGTAGTTTGTTACACGCTACACGCTAAACATCGCCCCATTTCCAAAATAATCCAGTCTTTTTCCATAGATGGCGAGATATGACACGTTATATGCAATAAGTCCAAATCGTTCTGGTTGATCGCCTGAAGCCCCAAATAGTCCCAAATCAAAGGTATATACCATGTACATATGTGTCTTCACAAAATCATCAATGGGGGGGGGGGTCGTTTTAACTCAAAACTGTGATCGTTACCAAAAGCAAGTTTTACGTCCGGTAAACTACCACACTGTGATCGGTACAGAAGCATGTTTTACGTAAAAAAAAGATACCAGCAGGTTACCTAAGATAGACCTTACCTCAGTCAGAAAGTACTCCAAAATAAATAAATCCAAGTGATCCCATCATGGCGATCGCAATTACTTGTGTATATGGGCATGGCTACCATACGGGAAATAATAGCTCTGAGGCACCAAATCTTCCACCGATTGCTATGTTGTGATCCACTCCTAGGCTGATACAGCCGGAGTGGATCACAAGACAAGTGATATCCCCAGTTCCCAGTTCAAAGGTAGGCGATACTGCCACCCGGTGAGATTCGAGCGTCATTGCAATTCCAACGTAGGCAGATCAATCAGAGACACCGGCTAGAATAGACAATAGGTATAATATACAATAGGTGTAATATGAAATAGACAATAGGTGACCCTCTGTCTCTTCTCGCCTCTCTGTCAGATTGAAGAGCTGGCCAGCACTCTATCTTTCAGTTCTCGCCACTCGTCCCTGGACTCCTTGACCAGTGTGGACTCTGGATCTGGTAGTCCCGGCCTGGGAAGCCCCACGCCAGGCAGCCCGAAGCCCAGAGCTGTGACCTCTCCTCTCCACACCCGCTTCAGGCTTTCCGCCAAGAAGGCCTTGCTCCTGTGGGTCCGGGACCAGTGCCAGAGGTGGGTGTCTCACTGCAGCTAGCCTGACACAGTGTCATCACCACAGATAACCTGACACAGTGTCATCACCACAGATAACCTGACACAGTGTCATCACCACAGATAACCTGACACAGTGTCATCACCACAGATAACCTGACACAGTGTCCCACCACAGATAACCTGACACAGTGTCATCACTGCAGATAACCTGACACAGTGTCATCACTGCAGATAACCTGACACAGTGTCATCACCACAGATAACCTGACACAGTGTCCCACCGCAGATAAGCCGATGCAGTGTCAGACAAATCAGACAGGCGTCTCATAAAAATATCTCTTTCTCCACTCTTGGAGGCCTAATAAAGATGGTTACTTGTGCCCTTTTCCACATTCCAAACGCTGGATGGTAGAGATGGACCAGCACCAGGGGAACAGGGGAGAGGGAACTCAAACACCTGGGAGGGAAAACAGACTGCGAGGAACCGGGTTTCCTGTCCAGAGCAGAGCAGAGGAAAGTGAACAAGAGAAGAGGAGAGGAAAGTGAACAAGAGAAGAGGAGATGAAAGTGAACAAGAGAAGAGGAGAGGAAAGTGAACAAGAGAAGAGGAGGTGAAAGTGAACAAGAGCAGAGGAAAGTGAACAAGAGCAGAGGAGAGGAAAGTGAACAAGAGCAGAGGAGAGGAAAGTGAACAAGAGCAGAGGAGAGGAAAGTGAACAAGAGAAGAGGAGAGGAAAGTGAACGAGAGCAGAGGAGAGGAAAGTGAACAAGAGCAGAGGAGAGGAAAGTGAACAAGAGAAGAGGAGAGGAAAGTGAACAAGAGCAGAGGAGAGGAAAGTGAACAAGAGCAGAGGAGAGGAAAGTGAACGAGAGCAGAGGAGAGGAAAGTGAACGAGAGCAGAGGAGAGGAAAGTGAACAAGAGAAAAGGAGAGGAAAGTGAACAAGAGAAGAGGAGAGGAAAGTGAACGAGAGCAGAGGAGAGGAAAGTGAACAAGAGAAGAGGAGATGAAAGTGAACAAGAGCAGAGGAGAGGAAAGTGAACAAGAGCAGAGGAGAGGAAAGTGAACAAGAGCAG
Source organism: Notolepis coatsorum (assembly GCF_963971535.1). Taxonomy (NCBI): domain Eukaryota; kingdom Metazoa; phylum Chordata; class Actinopteri; order Aulopiformes; family Paralepididae; genus Notolepis; species Notolepis coatsorum. The sequence goes on from NC_140169.1 coordinate 55,610,844, forward strand.
AGGAGAGGAAAGTGAACAAGTGAAGAGGAGAGGAAAGTGAACAAGAGCAGAGGAGAGGAAAGTGAACAAGAGAAGAGGAGAGGAAAGTGAACAAGAGAAGAGGAAAGTGAACAAGAGCAGAGGAGAGGAAAGTGAAAAAGAGCAGAGGAGAGGAAAGTGAACAAGAGCAGAGGAGAGGAAAGTGAACAAGAGAAGAGGAGAGGAAAGTGAACGAGAGCAGAGGAGAGGAAAGTGAACAAGAGCAGAGGAGAGGAAAGTGAACAAGAGAAGAGGAGAGGAAAGTGAACAAGAGCAGAGGAAAGTGAACAAGAGAAGAGGAGAGGAAAGTGAACAAGAGAAGAGGAGAGGAAAGTGAACAAGAGAAGAGAAGAGGAAAGTGAACAAGAGCAGATGAGAGGAAAGTGAACAAGAGCAGAGGAAAGTGAACAAGAGAAGAGGAAAGTGAACAAGAGCAGAGGAGAGGAAAGTGAACAAGAGAAGAGGAGAGGAAAGTGAACAAGAGCAGAGGAGAGGAAAGTGAACAAGAGCAGAGGAGAGGAAAGTGAACAAGTGAAGAGGAGAGGAAAGTGAACAAGAGAAGAGGAGAGGAAAGTGAACAAGAGCAGAGGAGAGGAAAGTGAACAAGAGAAGAGGAGAGGAAAGTGAACAAGAGCAGATGAGAGGAAAGTGAACAAGAGAAAAGGAGAGGAACGTGAACAAGAGAAGAGGAGAGGAAAGTGAACAAGAGCAGAGGAGAGGAAAGTGAACAAGAGAAGAGGAGAGGAAAGTGAACAAGAGCAGAGGAAAGGAAAGTGAACAAGAGAAAAGGAGAGGAACGTGAACAAGAGAAGAGGAGAGGAAAGTGAACAAGAGCAGAGGAGAGGAAAGTGAACAAGAGAAAAGGAGAGGAAAGTGAACAAGAGCAGAGGAAAGTGAACAAGAGCAGAGCAGAGCAGAGGAAAGTGAACAAGAGCAGAGGAGAGGAAAGTGAACACACTGCAAACCACAAACACTAATCTAATGCCTAAACAGGCCTAACATATAGTCAGTGGACCATTCTGGAAAATTTGGGGACCATGCTGGAAATACGTGTTGTCAATTTTGCATGTCATCCCTTGGATTTGTTGTGTCTTTGGATCCATAAATGCAATCAATCAATCAATCAATCAATCAATCAATCAATCAATCAATCAATCAATCAATCAATCAACCAATCAATCAATCAATCAATCAATCAATCAATCAATCAATCAATCAATCAATCAGTGGCCTAAACTTGATCTTGCATAATCGTCCAGTGACTGCTATGCTATGGTAGTAGGAGAGGGGAAACACACTGCCATGGCCACAGAGACACCCGTTCACCCGTTCATCACTTTCACTTTCTCTCTCTCTCTCTCTCTCTCTCTCTCTCTCTCTCTCTCTCTCTCTCTCTCTCCCCTCTCTCTCTCTCTCTCTCTCTCTCTCTCTCTCTCTCTCTCTCTCTCTCTCTCTCTCTCTCTCTCTCTCTCTCTCTCTCTCTCTCTCTCCCCTCTCTCTCTCTCTCTCTCTCTCTCTCTCCCCCCTCTCTCTCCCTCCAGGGCGGGCTGCTCCCTGAGTGTGAAGGACTTCAAGTCGAGCTGGCGCAGCGGGGAGGCCTTCCTGGCCGTCCTGTGTTCCCTGCGGGCGGACCTGGTGCCGGACCTGAGCCTGGCCCGGTCCAGAAGCCACCGGGAGAACCTGGAGGAGGCCTTCAGTCTGGCCGAGCGCCAGCTCCACATCCCCCGCCTGCTGGACCCCCAGGGTGAGAGGAGAGGAGAGACACACAGTAACAAGGTGTATAGGGAGGTGTAGTCTGCCGTCACTCTGGACCGCCCGCGAGGTCCACCCGTTTAGGGATTTATCAGCTATTGTAACAATTCTGCCTCATGAACATTGAAAAGCTTTCCATTTTTTCACAAAATGAGTTCCCTTCTATCACTAACGTTATTGTTTAAGCATTTTTGGTTGAAATAAAATTCGGCGATTTTTCTTTACGGTTAATTGCGAATATTTTCATGTTGAGCTATAGATTGTGGATGACTACGCACAGAAAGGTACACCATGCAAATGTCCATGCTTTATTTGTTTTAAACGAGACAATTTAGAAATGGGCAATGGGGAAATACGTTGCGTTTTCAAGATGGTGGACCGGCCGGAAACAGCAATGACGTAACCACTACACCTCCTCCCTATTCAGGAGGAGGACGCCACCATCACCACGGGACAATAAAAACATTGATGTAGGGATGGTTGCTTGAAGAGAGACAAATGTTAAGCCCTGTAACTGTATATGTTGGGACATTTTCAATATTCCCACGGTTCCTTAAAAAGTTTTAAATATGATTTTGATTCCAATCGATGCTAATCAACCACTTAAAGTGATAATGTGTGGGAGCGGCTGGGTAGTGTAGAGAGAACCCTCCTACCACCGCAAAGACCCACGTTTCAAATCCCAGTGTCAGCGGTCCCTACGGCTCGGTCAGAACAGAATTGTCAGTGTTGCCGGGTGGGAAGCCGGTGGGTGAGTATGAGTCCTGGTCGTTGCAAACAGCGACTCCTACTGGTCGGTCGGGGCGCCTGTTCAGCAGGGAGGGGATCTGGGGGAGATAGCGCGAACCTCTGCACGCGTTACGTTCCCCCAGTGAAACTCCTCGCTGTCAGGTGAAAACAAGTGGCTGGCAACTCCACGTGTATCGGAGGAGGCATGTGGTAGTCTACACCCTCCCCAGACCGACAGTAGGGCAGCATGTGATAGTCTACACCCTCCCCAGACCGACAGTAGGGCAGCATGTGATAGTCTACACCCTCCCCAGACCGACAGTAGGGCAGCATGTGATAGTCTACACCCTCCCCAGACAGTAGGGCAGCATGTGGTAGTCTACACCCTCCCCAGACAGTAGGGCAGCATGTGATAGTCTACACCCTCCCCAGACCGACAGTAGGGCAGCATGTGATAGTCTACACCCTCCCCAGACAGTAGGGCAGCATGTGATAGTCTACACCCTCCCCAGACCGACAGTAGGGCAGCATGTGATAGTCTACACCCTCCCCAGACAGTAGGGCAGCATGTGATAGTCTACACCCTCCCCAGACCGACAGTAGGGCAGCATGTGGTAGTCTACACCCTCCCCAGACCGACAGTAGGGCAGCATGTGGTAGTCTACACCCTCCCCAGACCGACAGTAGGGCAGCATGTGGTAGTCTACACCCTCCCCAGACTGACAGTAGGGCAGCATGTGATAGTCTACACCCTCCACAGACCGACAGTAGGGCAGCATGTGATAGTCTACACCCTCCACAGACCGACAGTAGGGCAGCATGTGATAGTCTACACCCTCCCCAGACAGTAGGGCAGCATGTGATAGTCTACACCCTCCACAGACCGACAGTAGGGCAGCATGTGATAGTCTACACCCTCCCCAGACCGACAGTAGGGCAGCATGTGGTAGTCTACACCCTCCCCAGACCGACAGTAGGGCAGCATGTGGTAGTCTACACCCTCCCCAGACCGACAGTAGGGCAATGCAATGACCAGGAAGGGAATTGGCAGGGAGACAAAATTGGGATGGGAGAAAAAGATAGAAAGGCAAAAGAAATTAATAAAGATGAAAATATGATTTTGATAGGTCAAATGTATTCGATTACAGTGTTTCCCAGGTAGAATAAGACCCGCCCAGGTAGATTAAGACCCACCCAGGTAGGTTAAGACCCGCCCAGGTAGATTAAGACCCGCCCAGGTAGATCAAGGCCCGCCCAGGTAGAATAAAACCCGCCCAGGTAGATTAAGACCCGCCCAGGTAGAATAAGACCCGCCCAGGTAGATCAAGGCCCGCCCAGGTAGATTAAGGCCCGCCCAGGTAGATTAAGACCCGCCCAGGTAGATTAAGACCCGCCCAGGTAGAATAAGACCCGCCCAGGTAGATTAAGACCCGCCCAGGTAGAATAAGACCCGCCCAGGTAGATCAAGGCCCGCCCAGGTAGAATAAGATCACAGCACACAGACCAGCGTGGACCTTCAATTTGAGAAGCTATGACATCTACCTATTCAGAATAGTATTCAGCCCTGCGTTCCGCATCGCCCTGCGACAACTCCTCTTGCAAGTCACGCTAACTAAATGTTGTGTGCAGTGAAAACTCCACGTCTCATTAGTGGGGCAAAAGTATTTCACCTCTCATTCACTTCCATTCAAAACCACACGAACACAGAAGGAAAAACATTCAATTCCAGTAGAGATAAGAGAATCTGTGACTTGATGACAAAAGTCTGCAAGTTCAAGTTTCAAGTTTATTTTTATTTGTCACGTATAAAGTAACACGTACATTACAGTGAAAGGCTTGGTTCTGTATGAGCCCCTGAGAATGTGCTTCATACAGTAAACAAAGTAAAAGAGGAATAAAGGCCTATATACAAAACTAAAGTACAAAATGCAAACAAAATGCAAAAATGCATTCTGTAATAGTTTTCAAGTTCAAGTTTGCTTTTATTTGTACGAGCTCCTGAGAATGACTCTCGTCGTGTCGCTCTCTGCTCTCTCCCTCCGCCTCAGACGTGGACGTGAAGGAGCCGGATGAGAAGTCCATCATGACCTACGTGGCTCAGTTCCTGCAGTACTCCAACCACACGCCGCCCGCCGACCCCGAGGACCTGCAGGTCAGAGGTCAACTCTCTCTCTCTCTCTCTCTCTCTCTCTCTCTCTCTCTCTCTCTCTCTCTCGCTCTCTCTCTCTCTCTCTCTCTCTCTCTCCAGCTAGTCTACAGATGCAGCTCTCAGGTCTCTGAGCTCTGCTCTGCTCTGCTACTGCTGCTGTGGTAATCACGCACCATTAACCTGGCAGTGCTGTTAACGAGGCGTTAACGATACTGCGCTCTTGCAATTCGATTTTTTAGAGCTGGATCTGTAGCTGTTGGCCAAAAACACCTTTCCCAGAGTTTTAAGATAGAATTATTTAAAATTATTACATGGCGTTTTAACATTCGCCAAAATACTTGATTGTGATTGGTCAATAGCGCTCGGTTGCCCCTGACAGCGTTAAATTATTTCTCGATAATTCACCGCTGCTACGGGCAACGCGCAATAATAACCGCTGTTAGGGGCAACAGAGCGCTATTGACCAATCACAATCAAGCATTTTGATCGCAGTCACGAAAGCTAAGCTTTACCATTATGCACAGCTGCACTACATCAAGTGCAATCAAGTCCACACACCTGCCGGCGATGACAGAGGAGCAACAGAACAACTGCGTCTGCATTTGATCTTGTCTTGTTGATGGTGTAAAATTAATTGCGTATATTGTTAGTAAGTTAGCCCTGTAATAAGCGGGATAATGTATAGCTATACTCGGTCATTGTCGCAAAATAATTGACCTTCACTGACGTTTAGAACACCTCGGCTGCGCCTCTGTGTTCCAGAACGCTGTGTCGGTCAATTATTTTGCGACAATGACCTTGTAGCTATACATTATCCCTTACTTAGATTATACAATTGATATCGTGGTGATATATACCAATAGTAGTACCATGGTAAATTATTCATACAATAGCTGGTACCATGATAAACCTAAAGTTATCATCAAACTACCATGATAATTTTGAGGTGAAAGGTGAAAGATGGAGATTTCTTTGCGGTGTAACATTATGGATAGATTACAGATTACAGAAATGTTATAAGTAGGCTATCGCTGGCTTTTCAGGCAAGTAGCTATGTTGTAAATCTGCTTCAGGAGATGGAACTCTCTACTACTGCTCATCTGCCCTCTCCTGTCTTCTCCTGTCTTCTCCTGTCCTCTCCTGCCCTCTCCTGTCTTCTCCTGTCTTCTCCTGTCTTCTCCTGTCTTCTCCTGTCTTCTCCTGTCTTCTCCTGCACTCTCCTTTCTTCTCCTGTCTTCTCCTGTCTTCTCCTGTCTTCTCCCGTCTTCTCCTGCCCTCTCCTGTCTTCTCCTGTCTTCTCCTGCCCTATCCTGCCTTCTCCTGTCTTCTCATGCCCTCTCCTGCCTTCTCCTGTCTTCTCCTGTCTTCTCCTGCCCTCTCCTGTCTTCTCCTGCCCTCTCCTGTCTTCTCCTGTCTTCTCCTGTCTTCTCCTGTCTTCTCCTGCCCTCTCCTGTCTTCTCCTGCCCTCTCCTGCCCTCTCCTGTCTTCTCCTGCCCTCTCCTGTCTTCTTCTGCCCTCTCCTGTCTTCTCCTGTCTTCTCCTGTCTTCTCCTGTCTTCTCCTGCCCTCTCCTGCCCTCTCCTGCCCTCTCCTGTCTTCTCCTGTCTTCTCCTGCCCTCTCCTGTCTTCTCCTGTCTTCTCCTGTCTTCTCCTGCCCTCTCCTGTCTTCTCCTGTCTTCTCCTGTCTTCTCCCATCTTCTCCTGCCCTCTCCTGTCTTCTCCTGTCTTCTCCTGTCTTCTCCTGCCCTCTCCTGTCTTCTCCTGTCTTCTCCTGCCCTCTCCTGTCTTCTCCTGCCCTCTCCTGTCTTCTCCTGCCCTCTCCTGCCCTCTCCTGTCTTCTCCTGCCCTCTCCTGTCTTCTCCTGTCTTCTCCCGTCTTCTCCTGTCTTCTCCTGTCTTCTCCTGTCTTCTCCTGCCCTCTCCTGTCTTTTCCTGTCTTCTCCTGTCTTCTCCTGTCTTCTCCTGTCTTCTCCTGTCTTCTCCTGTCTTCTTCTGCCCTCTCCTGCCCTCTCCTGCCCTCTCCTGCCCTCTCCTGCCCTCTCCTGCCATCTCCTGTCTTCTCCTGTCTTCTCCTGTCTTCTCCTGCCCTCTCCTGTCTTCTCCTGCCCCCTCCTGTCTTCTCCTGCCCTCTCCTGCCCTCTCCTGTCTTCTCCTGTCTTCTCCTGTCCTCTCCTGCCCTCTCCTGTCTTCTCCTGCCCTCTCCTGCCCTCTCCTGCCCTCTCCTGTCTTCTCCTGCCCTCTCCTGCCCTCTCCTGTCTTCTCCTGTCTTCTCCTGCCCTCTCCTGTCTTCTTCTGCCCTCTCCTGTCTTCTCCTGCCCTCTCCTGTCTTCTCCTGCCCTCTCCTGTCTTCTCCTGCCCTCTCCTGTCTTCTCCTGCCCTCTCCTGTCTTCTCCTGCCCTCTCCTGCCCTCTCCTGTCTTCTCCTGCCCTCTCCTGTCTTCTCTTGCCCTCTCCTGCCCTCTCCTGTCTTCTCCTGCCCTCTCCTGTCTTCTCCTGCCCTCTCCTGTCTTCTCCTGTCTTCTCCTGTCTTCTCCTGTCTTCTCCTGTCTTCTCCTGCCCTCTCCTGTCTTCTCCTGTCTTCTCCTGTCTTCTCCTGTGTTCTCCTGTCTTCTCCTGTCTTCTTCTGCCCTCTCCTGCCCTCTCCTGCCCTCTCCTGTCTTCTCCCGTCTTCTCCTGCCCTCTCCTGCCCTCTCCTGTCTTCTCCTGTCTTCTCCTGTCTTCTCCTGTCTTCTCCTGCCCTCTCCTGTCTTTTCCTGTCTTCTCCTGTCTTCTCCTGTCTTCTCCTGTCTTCTTCTGCCCTCTCCTGCCCTCTCCTGCCCTCTCCTGCCCTCTCCTGCCCTCTCCTGCCATCTCCTGTCTTCTCCTGTCTTCTCCTGTCTTCTCCTGCCCTCTCCTGTCTTCTCCTGCCCTCTTCTGTCTTCTCCTGCCCTCTCCTGCCCTCTCCTGTCTTCTCCTGTCTTCTCCTGTCCTCTCCTGCCCTCTCCTGTCTTCTCCTGCCCTCTCCTGCCCTCTCCTGCCCTCTCCTGTCTTCTCCTGCCCTCTCCTGCCCTCTCCTGTCTTCTCCTGTCTTCTCCTGCCCTCTCCTGTCTTCTTCTGCCCTCTCCTGTCTTCTCCTGCCCTCTCCTGTCTTCTCCTGCCCTCTCCTGTCTTCTCCTGCCCTCTCCTGTCTTCTCCTGCCCTCTCCTGTCTTCTCCTGCCCTCTCCTGCCCTCTCCTGTCTTCTCCTGCCCTCTCCTGTCTTCTCCTGCCCTCTCCTGCCCTCTCCTGTCTTCTCCTGCCCTCTCCTGTCTTCTCCTGCCCTCTCCTGTCTTCTCCTGTCTTCTCCTGTCTTCTCCTGTCTTCTCCTGTCTTCTCCTGCCCTCTCCTGTCTTCTCCTGTCTTCTCCTGTCTTCTCCTGTCTTCTCCTGTGTTCTCCTGTCTTCTCCTGTCTTCTTCTGCCCTCTCCTGCCCTCTCCTGCCCTCTCCTGTCTTCTCCCGTCTTCTCCTGCCCTCTCCTGTCTTCTCCTGTCTTCTCCTGTCTTCTCCTGTCTTCTCCTGCCCTCTCCTGCCCTCTCCTGTCTTCTCCTGTCTTCTTCTGTCTTCTCCTGTCTTCTCCTGCCCTCTCCTGTCTTCTCCTGCCCTCTCCTGTCTTCTCCTGTCTTCTCCTGTCTTCTCCTGCCCTCTCCTGTCTTCTCCTGCCCTCTCCTGTCTTCTCCTGTCTTCTCCTGTCTTCTCCTGCCCTCTCCTGTCTTCTCCTGCCCTCTCCTGTCTTCTCCTGCCCTCTCCTGCCCGCTCCTGTCTTCTCCTGTCTTCTCCTGTCTTCTCCTGCCCTCTCCTGCCCTCTCCTGTCTTCTCCTGTCTTCTCCTGCCCTCTCCTGTCTTCTCCTGTCTTCTCCCGTCTTCTCCTGCCCTCTCCTGTCTTCTCCTGTCCTCTCCTGTCTTCTCCTGTCTTCTCCTGTCTTCTCCTGCCTTCTCCTGCCCTCTCCTGTCTTCTCCTGTCTTCTCCTGCCCTCTCCTGTCTTCTCCTGTCTTCTCCTGTCTTCTCCTGTCTTCTCCTGCCCTCTCCTGTCTTCTCCTGTCTTCTCCTGCCCTCTCCTGCCCTCTCCTGCCCTCTCCTGCCCTCTCCTGTCTTCTCCTGCCCTCTCCTGTCTTCTCCTGTCTTCTCCTGCCCTCTCCTGCCCTCTCCTGCCCTCTCCTGCCCTCTCCTGTCTTCTCCTGCCCTCTCCTGCCCTCTCCTGTCTTCTCCTGTCTTCTCCTGCCCTCTCCTGTCTTCTCCTGTCTTCTCCCGTCTTCTCCTGCCCTCTCCTGTCTTCTCCTGTCCTCTCCTGTCTTCTCCTGTCTTCTCCTGTCTTCTCCTGCCTTCTCCTGCCCTCTCCTGTCTTCTCCTGTCTTCTCCTGCCCTCTCCTGTCTTCTCCTGTCTTCTCCTGTCTTCTCCTGTCTTCTCCTGCCCTCTCCTGTCTTCTCCTGTCTTCTCCTGCCCTCTCCTGCCCTCTCCTGCCCTCTCCTGCCCTCTCCTGTCTTCTCCTGCCCTCTCCTGTCTTCTCCTGTCTTCTCCTGCCCTCTCCTGCCCTCTCCTGCCCTCTCCTGCCCTCTCCTGTCTTCTCCTGCCCTCTCCTGCCATCTCCTGTCTTCTCCTGTCTTCTCCTGTCTTCTCCTGCCCTCTCCTGTCTTCTCCTGCCCTCTCCTGCCCTCTCCTGCCCTCTCCTGTCTTCTCCTGCCCTCTCCTGTCTTCTCCTGCCCTCTCCTGTCTTCTCCTGTCTTCTCCTGCCCTCTCCTGTCTTCTCCTGCCCTCTCCTGTCTTCTCCTGTCTTCTCCTGTCTTCTCCTGCCCTCTCATGTCTTCTCCTGTCTTCTCCTGTCTTCTCCTGCCCTCTCCTGTCTTCTCCTGTCCTCTCCTGTCTTCTCCTGTCTTCTCCTGCCCTCTCCTCTCTTCTCCTGCCCTCTCCTGTCTTCTCCTGTCTTCTCCTGTCTTCTCCTGCCCTCTCCTGTCTTCTCCTGTCTTCTCCTGTCTTCTCCTGCCCTCTCCTGTCTTCTCCTGTCCTCTGCTGTCTTCTCCTGTCTTCTCCTGCCCTCTTCTGTCTTCTCCTGCCCGCTCCTGTCTTCTCCTGTCTTCTCCTGCCCTCTCCTGTCTTCTCCTGTCTTCTCCTGCCCTCTCCTGTCTTCTCCTGTCTTCTCCTGTCTTCTCCTGCCCTCTCCTGTCTTCTCCTGTCTTCTCCTGTCTTCTCCTGCCCTCTCCCGTCTTCTCCTGTCTTCTCCTGTCTTCTCCTGTCTTCTCCTGCCCTCTCCTGCCCTCCCCTGTCTTCTCCTGTCTTCTCCTGTCTTCTCCTGTCTTCTCCTGTCTTCTCCTGCCCTCTCCTGCCCTCTCCTGCCCTCTCCTGTCTTCTCCTGCCCTCTCCTGCCCTCTCCTGTCTTCTCCTGCCCTCTCCTCTCTTCTCCTGCCCTCTCCTGTCTTCTCCTGTCTTCTCCTGCCCTCTCCTGTCTTCTCCTGTCCTCTCCTGTCTTCTCCTGTCTTCTCATGTCTTCTCATGTCTTCTCATGTCTTCTCATGTCTTCTCCTGTCTTCTCCTGTCTTCTCCTGTCTTCTCCTGCCCTCTCCTGTCTTCTCCTGTCTTCTCCTGCCCTCTCCTGTCTTCTCCTGCCCTCTACTGTCTTCTCCTGCCCTCTCCTGCCCTCTCCTGTCTTCTCCTGCCCTCTCCTGTCTTCTCCTGCCCTCTCCTGTCTTCTCCTGCCCTCTCCTGTCTTCTCCTGTCTTCTCCTGTCTTCTCCTGCCCTATCCTGTCTTCTCCTGCCCTCTCCTGCCCTCTCCTGTCTTCTCCTGCCCTCTCCTGTCTTCTCCTGTCTTCTCCTGCCCTCTCCTGTCTTCTCCTGCCCTCTCCTGTCTTCTCCTGCCCTCTCCTGTCTTCTCCTGTCTTCTCCTGCCTTCTCCTGTCTTCTCCTGCCCTCTCCTGTCTTCTCCTGCCCTCTACTGCCCTCTCCTGTCTTCTCCTGCCCTCTCCTGCGCTCTCCTGCCCTCTCCTGTCTTCTCCTGTCTTCTCCTGCCCTCTCCTGTCTTCTCCTGTCTTCTCCTGCCCTCTCCTGCCCTCTCCTGTCTTCTCCTGTCTTCTCCTGCCCTCTCCTGTCTTCTCCTGCCTTCTTCTGCCCTATCCTGCCCTCTCCTGTCTTCTCCTGCCCTCTCCTGCCCTCTCCTGTCTTCTCCTGCCCTCTTCTGTCTTCTCCTGCCCTCTCCTGTCTTCTCCTGTCTTCTCCTGCCCTCTCCTGTCTTCTCCTGTCTTCTCCTGCCCTCTCCTGTCTTCTCCTGTCTTCTCCTGTCTTCTCCTGCCCTCTCCTGTCTTCTCCTGTCTTCTCCTGTCTTCTCCTGCCCTCTCCCGTCTTCTCCTGTCTTCTCCTGTCTTCTCCTGTCTTCTCCTGCCCTCTCCTGCCCTCCCCTGTCTTCTCCTGTCTTCTCCTGTCTTCTCCTGTCTTCTCCTGCCCTCTCCTGTCTTCTCCTGTCTTCTCCTGTCTTCTCCTGCCCTCTCCTGCCCTCTCCTGTCTTCTCCTGTCTTCTCCTGTCTTCTCCTGCCCTCTCCTGTCTTCTCCTGTCTTCTCCTGTCTTCTCCAGTCTTCTCCTGTCCTCTCCTGTCTTCTCCTGTCTTCTCCTGTCTTCTCCTGTCTTCTCCTGCCCTCTCCTGCCCTCTCCTGCCCTCTCCTGCCCTCTCCTGTCTTCACCTGCCCTCTCCTGTCTTCTCCTGTCCTCTCCTGTCTTCACCTGCCCTCTCCTGTCTTCTCCTGCCCTCTCCTGTCTTCTCCTGTCTTCTCCTGCCCTCTCCTGCCCTCTCCTGCCCTCTCCTGTCTTCTCCTGCCCACTCCTGCCCTCTCCTGTCTTCTCCTGCCCTCTCCTCTCTTCTCCTGCCCTCTCCTGTCTTCTCCTGTCTTCTCCTGCCCTCTCCTGTCTTCTCCTGTCTTCTCCTGTCCTCTCCTGTCTTCTCCTGTCTTCTCATGTCTTCTCATGTCTTCTCATGTCTTCTCATGTCTTCTCCTGTCTTCTCCTGCCCTCTCCTGTCTTCTCCTGTCTTCTCCTGTCTTCTCCTGTCTTCTCCTGCCCTCTCCTGTCTTCTCCTGCCCTCTCCTGTCTCCTCCTGTCTTCTCCTGTCTTCTCCTGCCCTCTCCTGTCTTCTCCTGTCTTCTCCTGTCTTCTCCTGCCCTCTCCTGTCTTCTCCTGCCCTCTCCTGCCCTCTCCTGTCTTCTCCTGTCTTCTCCTGTCTTCTCCTGCCTTCTCCTGTCTTCTCCTGCCCTCTCCTGTCTTCTCCTGTCTTCTCCTGTCTTCTCCTGTCTTCTCCTGCCCTCTCCTGTCTTCTCCTGCCCTCTCCTGTCTTCTCCTGCCCTCTCCTGTCTTCTCCTGTCTTCTCCTGTCTTCTCCTGCCCTCTCCTGTCTTCTCCTGCCCTCTCCTGTCTTCTCATGCCCTCTCCTGCCTTCTCCTGTCTTCTCCTGCCCTCTCCTGTCTTCTCCTGTCTTCTCCTGTCTTCTCCTGTCTTCTCCTGCCCTCTCCTGTCTTCTCCTGTCTTCTCCTGCCCTCTCCTGTCTTCTCCTGCCCTCTCCTGTCTTCTCCTGCCCTCTCCTGCCCTCTCCTGTCTTCTCCTGCCCTCTCCTGCCCTCTCCTGTCTTCTCCTGTCTTCTCCTGCCCTCTCCTGTCTTCTCCTGCCTTCTCCTGTCTTCTCCTGCCCTCTCCTGTCTTCTCCTGCCCTCTCCTGCCCTCTCCTGTCTTCTCCTGCCCTCTCCTGCCCTCTCCTGCCCTCTCCTGTCTTCTCCTGTCTTCTCCTGCCCTCTCCTGTCTTCTCCTGTCTTCTCCTGCCCTCTCCTGCCCTCTCCTGTCTTCTCCTGTCTTCTCCTGCCCTCTCCTGTCTTCTCCTGCCCTCTCCTGCCCTCTCCTGTCTTCTCCTGTCTTCTCCTGTCTTCTCCTGTCTTCTCCTGCCTTCTCCTTCCCTCTCCTGTCTTCTCCTGTCTTCTCCTGTCTTCTCCTGTCTTCTCCTGCCCTCTCCTGTCTTCTCCTGCCCTCTCCTGCCCTCTCCTGTCTTCTCTTGTCTTCTCCTGTCTTCTCCTGCCTTCTCCTGTCTTCTCCTGCCCTCTCCTGTCTTCTCCTGTCTTCTCCTGTCTTCTCCTGTCTTTTCCTGCCCTCTCCTGTCTTCTCCTGTCTTCTCCTGTCTTCTCCTGTCTTCTCCTGCCCTCTCCTGTCTTCTCCTGCCCTCTCCTGTCTTCTCCTGTCTTCTCCTGTCTTCTCCTGTCTTCTCCTGCCCTCTCCTGTCTTCTCCTGCCCTCTCCTGTCTTCTCATGCCCTCTCCTGCCTTCTCCTGTCTTCTCCTGCCCTCTCCTGTCTTCTCCTGTCTTCTCCTGTCTTCTCCTGCCCTCTCCTGTCTTCTCCTGTCTTCTCCTGTCTTCTCCTGCCCTATCCTGTCTTCTCCTGCCCTCTCCTGCCCTCTCCTGTCTTCTCCTGCCCTCTCCTGTCTTCTCCTGTCTTCTCCTGCCCTCTCCTGTCTTCTCCTGCCCTCTCCTGTCTTCTCCTGCCCTCTCCTGTCTTCTCCTGTCTTCTCCTGCCTTCTCCTGTCTTCTCCTGCCCTCTCCTGTCTTCTCCTGCCCTCTCCTGCCCTCTCCTGTCTTCTCCTGCCCTCTCCTGCCCTCTCCTGCCCTCTCCTGTCTTCTCCTGTCTTCTCCTGCCCTCTCCTGTCTTCTCCTGTCTTCTCCTGCCCTCTCCTGCCCTCTCCTGTCTTCTCCTGTCTTCTCCTGCCCTCTCCTGTCTTCTCCTGCCTTCTTCTGCCCTCTCCTGCCCTCTCCTGTCTTCTCCTGCCCTCTCCTGCCCTCTCCTGTCTTCTCCTGTCTTCTCCTGTCTTCTCCTGTCTTCTCCTGCCTTCTCCTTCCCTCTCCTGTCTTCTCCTGCCCTCTCCTTTCTTCTCCTGTCTTCTCCTGTCTTCTCCTGCCTTCTCCTGCCCTCTCCTGTCTTCTCCTGCCCTCTCCTGTCTTCTCCTGTCTTCTCCTGTCTTCTCCTGTCTTCTCCTGTCTTCTCCTACCCTCTCCTGCCCTCTCCTGTCTTCTCCTGTCTTCTTCTGCCCTCTCCTGTCTTCTCCTTTCTTCTCCTGTCTTCTCCTGTCTTCTCCTGTCTTCTCCTGTCTTCTCCTGCCCTCTCCTGTCTTCTCCTGCCCTCTCCTGCCCTCTCCTGCCTTCTCCTGTCTTCTCCTGTTTTCTCCTGTCTTCTCCTGTCTTCTCCTGTCTTCTCCTGCCCTCTCCTGCCCTCTTCTGCCCTCTCCTGCCCTCTCCTGTCTTCTCCTGCCCTCTCCTGCCCTCTCCTGCCTTCTCCTGTCTTCTCCTGCCCTCTCATGCCCTCTCCTGCCCTATCCTGTCTTCTCCTGTCTTCTCCTGCCCTCTCCTGTCTTCTCCTGTCTTCTCCTGCCCTCTCCTGCCCTCTCCTGTCTTCTCCTGTCTTCTCCTGCCCTCTCCTGTCTTCTCCTGCCTTCTTCTGCCCTCTCCTGCCCTCTCCTGTCTTCTCCTGCCCTCTCCTGCCCTCTCCTGTCTTCTCCTGCCCTCTTCTGTCTTCTCCTGTCTTCTCTTGCCCTCTCCTGTCTTCTCCTGCCCTCTCCTGTCTTCTCCTGCCCTCTCCTGCCCTCTCCTGTCTTCTCCTGCCCTCTCCTGTCTTCTCCTGCCCTCTCCTGTCTTCTCCTGCCCTCTCCTGTCTTCTCCTGTCTTCTCCTGTCTTCTCCTGCCCTATCCTGTCTTCTCCTGCCCTCTCCTGCCCTCTCCTGTCTTCTCCTGCCCTCTCCTGTCTTCTCCTGTCTTCTCCTGCCCTCTCCTGTCTTCTCCTGCCCTCTCCTGTCTTCTCCTGTCTTCTCCTGCCTTCTCCTGTCTTCTCCTGCCCTCTCCTGCCCTCTCCTGCCCTCTCCTGCCCTCTCCTGCCCTCTCCTGTCTTCTCCTGTCTTCTCCTGCCCTCTCCTGTCTTCTCCTGTCTTCTCCTGCCCTCTCCTGCCCTCTCCTGTCTTCTCCTGTCTTCTCCTGTCTTCTCCTGCCCTCTCCTGTCTTCTCCTGCCCTCTCCTGCCCTCTCCTGTCTTCTCCTGCCCTCTCCTGTCTTCTCCTGTCTTCTCCTGTCTTCTCCTGTCTTCTCCTGTCTTCTCCTACCCTCTCCTGCCCTCTCCTGTCTTCTCCTGTCTTCTTCTGCCCTCTCCTGTCTTCTCCTTTCTTCTCCTGTCTTCTCCTGTCTTCTCCTGTCTTCTCCTGTCTTCTCCTGCCCTCTCCTGTCTTCTCCTGCCCTCTCCTGCCCTCTCCTGCCTTCTCCTGTCTTCTCCTGTTTTCTCCTGTCTTCTCCTGTCTTCTCCTGTCTTCTCCTGCCCTCTCCTGCCCTCTTCTGCCCTCTCCTGCCCTCTCCTGTCTTCTCCTGCCCTCTCCTGCCCTCTCCTGCCTTCTCCTGTCTTCTCCTGCCCTCTCATGCCCTCTCCTGCCCTATCCTGTCTTCTCCTGTCTTCTCCTGCCCTCTCCTGTCTTCTCCTGTCTTCTCCTGCCCTCTCCTGCCCTCTCCTGTCTTCTCCTGTCTTCTCCTGCCCTCTCCTGTCTTCTCCTGCCTTCTTCTGCCCTCTCCTGCCCTCTCCTGTCTTCTCCTGCCCTCTCCTGCCCTCTCCTGTCTTCTCCTGCCCTCTTCTGTCTTCTCCTGTCTTCTCCTGCCCTCTCCTGTCTTCTCCTGCCCTCTCCTGTCTTCTCCTGCCCTCTCCTGCCCTCTCCTGTCTTCTCCTGCCCTCTCCTGTCTTCTCCTGCCCTCTCCTGTCTTCTCCTGCCCTCTCCTGTCTTCTCCTGTCTTCTCCTGTCTTCTCCTGCCCTATCCTGTCTTCTCCTGCCCTCTCCTGCCCTCTCCTGTCTTCTCCTGCCCTCTCCTGTCTTCTCCTGTCTTCTCCTGCCCTCTCCTGTCTTCTCCTGCCCTCTCCTGTCTTCTCCTGTCTTCTCCTGCCTTCTCCTGTCTTCTCCTGCCCTCTCCTGCCCTCTCCTGCCCTCTCCTGCCCTCTCCTGTCTTCTCCTGTCTTCTCCTGCCCTCTCCTGTCTTCTCCTGTCTTCTCCTGCCCTCTCCTGCCCTCTCCTGTCTTCTCCTGTCTTCTCCTGCCCTCTCCTGTCTTCTCCTGCCTTCTTCTGCCCTCTCCTGCCCTCTCCTGTCTTCTCCTGTCTTCTCCTGTCTTCTCCTGTCTTCTCCTGCCTTCTCCTTCCCTCTCCTGTCTTCTCCTGTCTTCTCCTGTCTTCTCCTGTCTTCTCCTGCCCTCTCCTGTCTTCTCCTGCCCTCTCCTGTCTTCTCTTGTCTTCTCCTGTCTTCTCCTGCCTTCTCCTGTCTTCTCCTGCCCTCTCCTGTCTTCTCCTGTCTTATCCTGTCTTCTCCTGTCTTTTCCTGCCCTCTCCTGTCTTCTCCTGTCTTCTCCTGTCTTCTCCTGTCTTCTCCTGTCTTCTCCTGCCCTCTCCTGTCTTCTCCTGCCCTCTCCTGTCTTCTCCTGTCTTCTCCTGTCTTCTCCTGCCCTCTCCTGTCTTCTCCTGCCCTCTCCTGTCTTCTCATGCCCTCTCCTGCCTTCTCCTGTCTTCTCCTGCCCTCTCCTGTCTTCTCCTGTCTTCTCCTGTCTTCTCCTGCCCTCTCCTGTCTTCTCCTGTCTTCTCCTGTCTTCTCCTGCCCTATCCTGTCTTCTCCTGCCCTCTCCTGCCCTCTCCTGTCTTCTCCTGCCCTCTCCTGTCTTCTCCTGTCTTCTCCTGCCCTCTCCTGTCTTCTCCTGCCCTCTCCTGTCTTCTCCTGCCCTCTCCTGTCTTCTCCTGCCTTCTCCTGTCTTCTCCTGCCCTCTCCTGTCTTCTCCTGCCCTCTCCTGCCCTCTCCTGTCTTCTCCTGCCCTCTCCTGCCCTCTCCTGCCCTCTCCTGTCTTCTCCTGTCTTCTCCTGCCCTCTCCTGTCTTCTCCTGTCTTCTCCTGCCCTCTCCTGCCCTCTCCTGTCTTCTCCTGTCTTCTCCTGCCCTCTCCTGTCTTCTCCTGCCTTCTTCTGCCCTCTCCTGCCCTCTCCTGTCTTCTCCTGCCCTCTCCTGCCCTCTCCTGTATTCTCCTGTCTTCTCCTGTCTTCTCCTGTCTTCTCCTGCCTTCTCCTTCCCTCTCCTGTCTTCTCCTGCCCTCTCCTTTCTTCTCCTGTCTTCTCCTGTCTTCTCCTGCCTTCTCCTGCCCTCTCCTGTCTTCTCCTGCCCTCTCCTGTCTTTTCCTGTCTTCTCCTGTCTTCTCCTGTCTTCTCCTGTCTTCTCCTACCCTCTCCTGCCCTCTCCTGTCTTCTCCTGTCTTCTTCTGCCCTCTCCTGTCTTCTCCTTTCTTCTCCTGTCTTCTCCTGTCTTCTCCTGTCTTCTCCTGTCTTCTCCTGCCCTCTCCTGTCTTCTCCTGTCTTCTCCTGCCCTCTCCTGCCCTCTCCTGCCTTCTCCTGTCTTCTCCTGTTTTCTCCTGTCTTCTCCTGTCTTCTCCTGTCTTCTCCTGCCCTCTCCTGCCCTCTTCTGCCCTCTCCTGCCCTCTCCTGTCTTCTCCTGCCCTCTCCTGCCCTCTCCTGCCTTCTCCTGTCTTCTCCTGCCCTCTCATGCCCTCTCCTGCCCTATCCTGTCTTCTCCTGTCTTCTCCTGCCCTCTCCTGTCTTCTCCTGTCTTCTCCTGCCCTCTCCTGCCCTCTCCTGTCTTCTCCTGTCTTCTCCTGCCCTCTCCTGTCTTCTCCTGCCTTCTTCTGCCCTCTCCTGCCCTCTCCTGTCTTCTCCTGCCCTCTCCTGCCCTCTCCTGTCTTCTCCTGCCCTCTTCTGTCTTCTCCTGCCCTCTCCTGTCTTCTCCTGTCTTCTCCTGCCCTCTCCTGTCTTCTCCTGTCTTCTCCTGCCCTCTCCTGTCTTCTCCTGTCTTCTCCTGTCTTCTCCTGCCCTCTCCTGTCTTCTCCTGTCTTCTCCTGTCTTCTCCTGCCCTCTCCCGTCTTCTCCTGTCTTCTCCTGTCTTCTCCTGTCTTCTCCTGCCCTCTCCTGCCCTCCCCTGTCTTCTCCTGTCTTCTCCTGTCTTCTCCTGTCTTCTCCTGCCCTCTCCTGTCTTCTCCTGTCTTCTCCTGTCTTCTCCTGCCCTCTCCTGCCCTCTCCTGTCTTCTCCTGTCTTCTCCTGTCTTCTCCTGCCCTCTCCTGTCTTCTCCTGTCTTCTCCTGTCTTCTCCTGTCCTCTCCTGTCTTCTCCTGTCTTCTCCTGTCTTCTCCTGTCTTCTCCTGCCCTCTCCTGCCCTCTCCTGCCCTCTCCTGCCCTCTCCTGTCTTCACTTGCCCTCTCCTGTCTTCTCCTGCCATCTCCTGCCCTCTCCTGCCCTCTCCTGCCCTCTCCTGTCTTCTCCTGCCCTCTCCTGCCCTCTCCTGTCTTCTCCTGCCCTCTCCTCTCTTCTCCTGCCCTCTCCTGTCTTCTCCTGCCCTCTCCTGTCTTCTCCTGTCTTCTCCTGTCCTCTCCTGTCTTCTCCTGTCTTCTCATGTCTTCTCATGTCTTCTCATGTCTTCTCATGTCTTCTCCTGTCTTCTCCTGCCCTCTCCTGTCTTCTCCTGTCTTCTCCTGTCTTCTCCTGTCTTCTCCTGCCCTCTCCTGTCTTCTCCTGCCCTCTCCTGTCTCCTCCTGTCTTCTCCTGTCTTCTCCTGTCTTCTCCTGCCCTCTCCTGTCTTCTCCTGCCCTCTCCTGCCCTCTCCTGTCTTCTCTTGTCTTCTCCTGTCTTCTCCTGCCTTCTCCTGTCTTCTCCTGCCCTCTCCTGTCTTCTCCTGTCTTCTCCTGTCTTCTCCTGTCTTCTCCTGCCCTCTCCTGTCTTCTCCTGTCTTCTCCTGTCTTCTCCTGTCTTCTCCTGTCTTCTCCTGCCCTCTCCTGTCTTCTCCTGTCTTCTCCTGTCTTCTCCTGTCTTCTCCTGTCCTCTCCTGTCTTCTCCTGTCTTCTCCTGTCTTCTCCTGTCTTCTCCTGCCCTCTCCTGCCCTCTCCTGCCCTCTCCTGCCCTCTCCTGTCTTCACCTGCCCTCTCCTGTCTTCTCCTGCCATCTCCTGCCCTCTCCTGCCCTCTCCTGCCCTCTCCTGTCTTCTCCTGCCCTCTCCTGCCCTCTCCTGTCTTCTCCTGCCCTCTCCTCTCTTCTCCTGCCCTCTCCTGTCTTCTCCTGTCTTCTCCTGCCCTCTCCTGTCTTCTCCTGTCTTCTCCTGTCCTCTCCTGTCTTCTCCTGTCTTCTCATGTCTTCTCATGTCTTCTCATGTCTTCTCATGTCTTCTCCTGTCTTCTCCTGCCCTCTCCTGTCTTCTCCTGTCTTCTCCTGTCTTCTCCTGTCTTCTCCTGCCCTCTCCTGTCTTCTCCTGCCCTCTCCTGTCTCCTCCTGTCTTCTCCTGTCTTCTCCTGTCTTCTCCTGCCCTCTCCTGCCCTCTCCTGTCTTCTCTTGTCTTCTCCTGTCTTCTCCTGCCTTCTCCTGTCTTCTCCTGCCCTCTCCTGTCTTCTCCTGTCTTCTCCTGTCTTCTCCTGTCTTCTCCTGCCCTCTCCTGTCTTCTCCTGTCTTCTCCTGTCTTCTCCTGTCTTCTCCTGTCTTCTCCTGTCTTCTCCTGCCCTCTCCTGTCTTCTCCTGCCCTCTCCTGTCTTCTCCTGTCTTCTCCTGTCTTCTCCTGTCTTCTCCTGCCCTCTCCTGTCTTCTCCTGCCCTCTCCTGTCTTCTCATGCCCTCTCCTGCCTTCTCCTGTCTTCTCCTGCCCTCTCCTGTCTTCTCCTGTCTTCTCCTGTCTTCTCCTGCCCTCTCCTGTCTTCTCCTGTCTTCTCCTGTCTTCTCCTGACCTCTCCTGTCTTCTCCTGCCCTCTCCTGCCCTCTCCTGTCTTCTCCTGCCCTCTCCTGTCTTCTCCTGCCCTCTCCTGTCTTCTCCTGCCCTCTCCTGTCTTCTCCTGTCTTCTCCTGCCCTATCCTGTCTTCTCCTGCCCTCTCCTGCCCTCTCCTGTCTTCTCCTGCCCTCTCCTGTCTTCTCCTGTCTTCTCCTGCCCTCTCCTGTCTTCTCCTGCCCTCTCCTGTCTTCTCCTGCCCTCTCCTGTCTTCTCCTGTCTTCTCCTGCCTTCTCCTGTCTTCTCCTGCCCTCTCCTGTCTTCTCCTGCCCTCTCCTGCCCTCTCCTGTCTTCTCCTGCCCTCTCCTGCCCTCTCCTGCCCTCTCCTGTCTTCTCCTGTCTTCTCCTGCCCTCTCCTGTCTTCTCCTGTCTTCTCCTGCCCTCTCCTGCCCTCTCCTGTCTTCTCCTGTCTTCTCCTGCCCTCTCCTGTCTTCTCCTGCCTTCTTCTGCCCTCTCCTGTCTTCTCCTGTCTTCTCCTGTCTTCTCCTGTCTTCTCCTGTCTTCTCCTGTCTTCTCCTGCCTTCTCCTGCCCTCTCCTGTCTTCTCCTGCCCTCTCCTTTCTTCTCCTGTCTTCTCCTGTCTTCTCCTGCCTTCTCCTGCCCTCTCCTGTCTTCTCCTGCCCTCTCCTGTCTTCTCCTGTCTTCTCCTGTCTTCTCCTGTCTTCTCTTGTCTTCTCCTGCCCTCTCCTGCCCTATCCTGTCTTTTCCTGTCTTCTTCTGCCCTCTCCTGTCTTCTCCTTTCTTCTCCTGTCTTCTCCTGCCCTCTCCTGTCTTCTCCTGTCTTCTCCTGCCCTCTCCTGTCTTCTCCTGTCTTCTTCTGCCCTCTCCTGCCCTCTCCTGTCTTCTCCTGTCTTCTGCCCTCTCCTGTCTTCTCCTGTCTTCTCCTGTCCTCTCCTGCCCTCGCCTGCCCTCTCCTGTCTTCTTCTGCCCTCTCCTGTCTTCTCCTGTCTTCTCCTGTCTTCTCCTGTCTTCTCCTGTCCTCTCCTGTCTTCTCCTGTCTTCTCCTGTCTTCTCCCATCTTCTCCTGTCTTCTCCTGTCTTCTCCTGTCTTCTCCTGTCTTCTCCTGCCCTCTCCTGTCTTCTCATGTCTTCTCCTGCCCTCTCCTGCCCTCTCCTGCCTTCTCCTGTCTTCTCCTGTTTTCTCCTGTCTTCTCCTGTCTTCTCCTGCCCTCTCCTGCCCTCTCCTGCCCTCTCCTGCCCTCTCCTGTCTTCTCCTGCCCTCTCCTGCCCTCTCCTGCCTTCTCCTGTGTCTCCTGCCCTCTCATGCCCTCTCCTGCCCTCTCCTGTCTTCTCCTGTCTTCTCCTGCCCTCTCCTGCCTTCTCCTGTCTTCTCCTGCCCTCTCATGCCCTCTCCTGCCCTCTCCTGCCCTCTCCTCTCTTCTCCTGCCCTCTCCTGTCTTCTCCTGCCCTCTCCTGTCTTCTCCTGCCCTCTCCTGTCTTCTCATGCCCTCTCCTGTCTTCTCCTGCCCTCTCCTGTCTTCTCCTGCCCTCTCCTGTCTTCTCCTGTCTTCTCCTGCCCTCTCCTGTCTTCTCCTGCCTTCTTCTGCCCTCTCCTGCCCTCTCCTGTCTTCTCCTGCCCTCTCCTGCCCTCTCCTGTCTTCTCCTGTCTTCTCCTGTCTTCTCCTGTCTTCTCCTGTCTTCTCCTGCCTTCTCCTGCCCTCTCCTGTCTTCTCCTGCCCTCTCCTTTCTTCTCCTGTCTTCTCCTGTCTTCTCCTGCCTTCTCCTGCCCTCTCCTGTCTTCTCCTGCCCTCTCCTGTCTTCTCCTGTCTTCTCCTGTCTTCTCCTGACTTCTCCTGCCCTCTCCTGTCTTCTCCTGCCCTCTCCTGTCTTCTCCTGTCTTCTCCTGCCCTCTCCTGTCTTCTCCTGCCCTCTCCTGCCCTCCCCTGTCTTCTTCTTCTGTTGTGCCGTCTGTGGTGTAGCTGTACATGTTGCCGCAGGCCTCCTCCTGCCTCTCTCCTGTCAACCTGCCTGCCCACTACACTCCGGCTATCGCTGTCTCGCCCCTGTACCAGGTATTAACCCTTTCACTGCGAAAATACACAGAAGGTTAACCCTTTCACTGCCACACAACAGCGGGTTAACCCTTTCACTGCCACGCTACAGAAGGTTAACCCTTTACTATCACACTACCGACGGTTAACCGTCAGGGTTTTTCGAACGGACGTTCAAACCTTAGTTTTTTATTTAAACATATATATATATATATATATATATATATATATATTTTTTTTTTTTTTTTATAAATATCCTCAAACTAAATCCTCAATTTGAATAACATTTACATAAATAAAGAATAAATTGATTAATCTGATTAAATTAGTATTATTTTTTTTATTAAATCAACTTTCTTTAATGAATAATAACTCATCAGTTTTAACTATAATATTAGTGTAACTGAGGGGTACAATTCCCTGACTGTATTATATAAGTATGGTATCATTAAACCACTACTGTCTTATGTACATTACTACTGGCCATACAGTACACAGGTATATTAGATGAACACTTCCCACAATGACACGGTTCCACACAAAACTGGGTTTAAGAATATTTATTAACAGCAATGATAGTATATAACAATACTTTACGTAGGGTTGCGTTTATAAGGCGAAAGAATGTGCGTGAGCAAATCAATAACGTATGTCCATTCTCATATTACGCAGGAGATAATGAATACAACCTGAATCTTAGGAATTATATCTATGGTACTCTAGTAAGGCAGCGGGAGATACTGGTAGGGTCCCTCCGGTTGTAGGCCAGCAAGGGGAGAGGATTTGTCGGTAGTATAGTCTGGGTCAACGAAGAATAGAGAGACTCCAAGTACAGGAGACGGTGCAATAATCTCTTGATCCGCAGACGAATAACAGCTGTTCTCCGTGGCATGCAGCTCCGCATGGAAGAAAGCTAGCCAGCCTCAGGCTTCTGAGAGGCGGGCTCGACGTTGCTCCTCACAGGGTAAATCCCACACAATTGTGGGTGTAGGCGATTCTCCGCTCCATCAATTACAGGACCAAAGCAAATATAATCCAGCCGAAAAGGGCTATGCAGTCGTCGGGTAGGTTATCCAGTGTACATAATCCACACGGTCCTCGTCTAGGGCTCCTCGGATGAAGGCGCCAGGTTAAGCTGCCCAGCCTGGATAAGCACACTAGCTGGTGCGAGGAAGCGTTGGTAATGCTGGTCACTGTAGAACGGTAGCCGCACGATACACTATACATAAATAGACTATTACTGAATTAATAGAATAAGTCGAACTCGACGGTACAGCGTTAAACTCTGATACTTCAGTTATCAATTCGCACGCGGTCCCAATGCTCTATTTGGGGCCAAACAGGCCCTACTTCACCCCACGTTGTATCGTGGGTGAGGCTTCACTTGGGTAACTCAAACTACTTCTGTATTCACCTGCGCCATATTTATACGTTAGGTGAACAAACTAGTACCAGCCTTATTCCTGTCTCGTATTCTTGCGCAGAGCCGTTCATGTCCAGGCATGTCTTTGACGGTGACTTTGAACCAGACCTTGGGGGTATGGCAGTGGCGCCTAAGGGACCGCTGTCCAATAAGAGAACGAAATATTATGGTCTGTACTAGGTTAAAGGGATATTCCGTGTATATGTACAAAGAATACACAAGGGATATCAGACGATATACAAATATTATGCAATATATATCAAGTGGTAAATATATATATTCGGTTTAATCTGATCCTTCGTAACAGCCGCCTCCTAATTAGTCCCACCTAATTAGATAAGCAGAGACAGATTAACCGCACTGTCCACTACTCAATGTCCGTTGTGAGGGTAGGGCAATTCACAAAGTCAGTGGGTCATGGTCGTCATTAGGAGAGTCGGGGAGCCTTGGCAACTCTATCAGCCTCGCCACGGGTCGGGTGTATGTCTGCCTCTGGCCGAGCACTTCTGCCGCTCTGACCTTTCCGTCGGCACCAGTGATCACTTTGCTCACGCGGCCGGCCGGCCACGCAGCTCGGGGTAGTGACTGGTCTATGATCATGACGACTGGACGGGATGAAGGGGGGCTTAGGAGGAAGCGGGCCTGAGACTGCTTTGATCTGTGCTTGGCTGTGCCTCCTCCTCCTCCGTCTGTTTCTCTTGTTTGCTCTGTACCCCGTCTGAGGAGGGGCCGGTTCCGGCCGCCCCGTCAAGGAGTCGCTTGGGGTGCTGGGTTCGAGGTCAGCTACGTCTGGAGCGCAGCTGAGGGGGGTGGAGTTCCCACGCTTCTCTCACAGGCCTCTCGCTTAATGTCAATAGCCTCTCAACGGGCTGTACGAGGGAGTGGCCGGTGTCGCTCGCCTTTGTGTGTAGGCAGCGTGTAGACGTGGGTTGACTGTCAAGTCCGTAGAGGGGGCCCTGGAGCGTCCATCCCAGTCGGGTCTGAACCGCGACTGGGCATCCTTTGGGTCCGATGTGGGCCGCCTCAATTGGGAGAATGAGGTCCGCGTGGTCGGAGCCGATGAGCAGGGTCGGTGTGGCGCCGTCGATAAGCGGTATAGGTAGTTGTCGTAGGTGCACATACTTAGCCATCAGCTGTGGGATGGGGTAGGTGTACTGGGACAGGCCTATGTCGTGGCTGGTGAAGACGTTGGTTATACTATACTGCTTCTCGGGCTGGTCCACCGCTGCTATCTTGAAGGAGACCTTTTCACATTTTATGGTCTTCTGGTCCCTTCTGATGGTGCGTATTGTCATGGTACCTTTGGCACCCCGCAGGCCCAACTGGGCTGCGGCTGAAGCGAGGAGGAGAGTCTTTTCAGACCCATCGTCCAGGACGGCGTAAGTGTCCAGGACCTTGTTCTCGTAGCTCAGGAGCACTCTGACCACTTTGATGAGCACTCGGGGGGTCCCGCTATGCTGGTCAATGTGGAGCACTCCTGTTAGTCGGTTGCTTTGGATCTTCTGGAGTGGTGCCGACTCGCGGTCGTCCGAGTAGCACCGTGACTCCCAGTGTCTGCTGTAGCAGTCGGGACAGTAGGGAGCGGTCTGGTGGATCTTTGGTACTGGTGCCACCGCGTCGGCCTGGTACATTACCGTGACGGGCCCACTTTGTTGTCCTGGCGGACGCTTGTTGATGTCATGCAGGACCTCCAAGTGGGTGCCGCCGCACCTGCTACACTTCTTCTTCAAGCGGCACTCAGCTGCTAGGTGGCTGCGCGCGCAGCGGAAGCAGCGGCGGTGATCCTTGATCCACTGACTCACCTCATCCGTGGTCAGCTTCCCGAAAGTGTCGCATTGATACAGCCGATGTTCTCCTTCACAGTACTGGCATTCAATCTTCCGCTCCTATTTCGTCGAGGGGGTGTTGTGGTTCTTGTGCTGCGGTACTGATTCGGCTTGGTGCATAACGGTCACCGACCGGCGGTTATCATTTGATCCCCGAGGTCCTGGTCTTGGGCTTGGTCCACTCCATACGAACGTGTCCAGTCGTAGGCTGCTGACCTCCCTGGCGAGGAAATCAGACAAGTCTAGGAGGGATGCCTCTGGACCGTTGGGGTCGCGGTGGTCTCTCTGCCGCCGAAAACGCTCTTGTCGGGCGGGAGGGAGCTTCTCTAATATTCTCTCTACATTAGAGTTAGCGTACAGTTCGTATATCCCCTTTTCCTTTTGGGCCCCCAGCATCCCTACCAGGGACTGTACCTTGATAGAGAGGTCATCCAATGCTCTGTTGTCTCTGGCTGGGGGGAGACGGTCAATGTCTCTTATCTCCTGTATCACGTAGTCCCATATGCGTCCATAACGTTGGTCAAGGGCTACTAGAGCCGCGGTGTATGGGGTAGTAGAGTTGGAATATGCCAGCGCTATATTGTGCGCTCTGGGCACCTTCAGGTGCTTGAGTAGGATAGCATACTTGTACGTTTCATCCGGTACATCGGACATCATTGTCTCTAAGCACATTCGTAGCTCTGTGTACTGTGCTCTGTTCTCGTGTGTGAAGTCCGGGAACGTCGGTGTGCCAAGGTACGATGCCATGGATGGCTGGCACATCGGTGAGTGTTGGGGGAGAGGCCTCCTGGGCGAGTCTCCCCGTGCATGTCGTCTTGGGCTGGTACTTGGTGGGTACCAAAGGTCGGGTACCCAGGTGCTGTTCCTCTGGGCTGGCGGTGCGTCAAACTCACCCGTGAGTTGAGTCAGGGGTTTGTAGCGCAGGGCCTCAGGGCTGACGTCTGGGCTGTACTGGACCTCCTGGTCCAGAGTACGTTGCTGCTGGTCGGGGCTGTACTGGGCCTCCTGGTCCAGAGTACGTTGCTGCTGGTCGGGGCTGTACTGGGCCTCCTGGTCCAGAGTACGTTGCTGCTGGTCGGCTTGACATTCCTCCTCTTCCTCCTCCTCTTCCTCTGCTAGGTCCTGGAGTCTTCTGTTCAGTCTCTCGGCGTGGTCCGGTTCTTCCCGGTTGCTGGGTCTCATATGGACCGGCCAGGGAGGGGGTTCGGAGACGTGGACAGGATCCTCCTGTTGGCGGGGTCCCGGGTCGCTTGGTCGGGTAGGGGAATGTGTCCTAGACCCTTGTCGTGACGATCTCCGGGAGCTCCGTGCGGAGTGCGGGGGTGTCGCCATGGCAATCAATTTGTCCATCAGCTGCGCCTGCAGCCGGTCGCGCTCTGCCTCGCGCTGGTCATGGGCGGCGTCGCGCACTGCTTCGCGGCGGCTTCTTTCAATGTTCTCTTCCGTCTGAAGGCGTCTGGTCTCCAGTCTTATGCGGTCGTCTTCACTCCTTTGTTGCGCCTGGAAGCGCTCTCGCTCGGTTGCAGAATGTTCGCGTTCACTGAGGGCTTGCGCTTGGAGTTGCGCGTGAAGGCGCTCTCGTTCGTCTGCAGCTTGTTCGCGCTCGCTCGTCTGTTGCGCTTGGAGTCGATCGCGTTCACCCTGAAGTCGATCGCGTTCGGTGGAGGCTGCCAGGGTGGCGATGAGTGCCTGCGCCAGCATCTTGTCCGCTTCGCTGGGGGAAGACACAGGCGGAGGTGAACGGCTTCTGGCAGTGCTCGTTGGAGATCCGTTCTCCTGTCGCGCTCCGAGGAGATCCATCTCCTGGGTGTGCGTCTCTTCTGGTAGTGGGTCGGGTTCCGTCCATGGAGCGCTTTCTTTATCCTGGAGCTCTCCGGGGACTACCTCGTTGGCGTCGGCGGGGGGTAAAGTCATGTCATGTCCCTCCTGGTGGTCCCCCCCCGTGAGCTTGGTCAGTTACGTTAGAACCCACTAGGGTCTCTACTGGCGGGGTCGCCTGGTCGTTAGGGTTTGGCATACTTTTACTATCCGCTTTAGTTATTTTATCCGTATTTAACTTCCTTTTAAAGCTAGGTATTGGACTGACAACGTATGCCTCTAGATAAGGAGGTGGCTGATGTCTGCGCTGCGGGCGATCTAGTTTAGAAGAACCGTTTGTGGAGTGTTCATCATCGGCCATGTTAATATTAATATTATATTAATATTACGCTAATTACCCTCCGGCTCGAAGGACCAATTGTAACTGAGGGGTACAATTCCCTGACTGTATTATATAAGTATGGTATCATTAAACCACTACTGTCTTATGTACATTACTACTGGCCATACAGTACACAGGTATATTAGATGAACACTTCCCACAATGACACGGTTCCACACAAAACTGGGTTTAAGAATATTTATTAACAGCAATGATAGTATATAACAATACTTTACGTAGGGTTGCGTTTATAAGGCGAAAGAATGTGCGTGAGCAAATCAATAACGTATGTCCATTCTCATATTACGCAGGAGATAATGAATACAACCTGAATCTTAGGAATTATATCTATGGTACTCTAGTAAGGCAGCGGGAGATACTGGTAGGGTCCCTCCGGTTGTAGGCCAGCAAGGGGAGAGGATTTGTCGGTAGTATAGTCTGGGTCAACGAAGAATAGAGAGACTCCAAGTACAGGAGACGGTGCAATAATCTCTTGATCCGCAGACGAATAACAGCTGTTCTCCGTGGCATGCAGCTCCGCATGGAAGAAAGCTAGCCAGCCTCAGGCTTCTGAGAGGCGGGCTCGACGTTGCTCCTCACAGGGTAAATCCCACACAATTGTGGGTGTAGGCGATTCTCCGCTCCATCAATTACAGGACCAAAGCAAATATAATCCAGCCGAAAAGGGCTATGCAGTCGTCGGGTAGGTTATCCAGTGTACATAATCCACACGGTCCTCGTCTAGGGCTCCTCGGATGAAGGCGCCAGGTTAAGCTGCCCAGCCTGGATAAGCACACTAGCTGGTGCGAGGAAGCGTTGGTAATGCTGGTCACTGTAGAACGGTAGCCGCACGATACACTATACATAAATAGACTATTACTGAATTAATAGAATAAGTCGAACTCGACGGTACAGCGTTAAACTCTGATACTTCAGTTATCAATTCGCACGCGGTCCCAATGCTCTATTTGGGGCCAAACGGGCCCTACTTCACCGCACGTTGTATCGTGGGTGAGGCTTCACTTGGGTAACTCGAACTACTTCTGTATTCACCTGCGCCATATTTATACGTTAGGTGAACAAACTAGTACCAGCCTTATTCCTGTCTCGTATTCTTGCGCAGAGCCGTTCATGTCCAGGCATGTCTTTGACGGTGACTTTGAACCAGACCTTGGGGGTATGGCAGTGGCGCCTAAGGGACCGCTGTCCAATAAGAGAACGAAATATTATGGTCTGTACTAGGTTAAAGGGATATTCCGTGTATATGTACAAAGAATACACAAGGGATATCAGACGATATACAAATATTATGCAATATATATCAAGTGGTAAATATATATATTCGGTTTAATCTGATCCTTCGTAACAATTAGTGTAGCCTAATCTTTATCTGCAACTGTGAAGAAACCCCCATTGGTTTAAACACAATGAATAGACACATAATATATATATAAAAATTTTATTATAAAAAATTTGAATGTTGATTTAGAATTATAATGCCAACGTAACAAATGAAGGTCCGAACTTTTGGGCTCAGCCCTATTAGACACAGCCCTGTACCAGGTATTAGACTCAGCCCTGTACCAGGTATTAGACACAGCCCTGTACCAGGTATTAGACACAGCCCTGTACCAGGTATTAGACTCAGCCCTGTACCAGGTATTAGACTCAGCCCTGTACCAGGTATTAGACTCAGCCCTGTAGCAGGTATTAGACTCAGCCTTGTACCAGGTATTAGACTCAGCCCTGTAGCAGGTATTAGACACAGCCCTGTAGCAGGTATTAGACACAGCCCTGTACCAGGTATTAGACTCAGCCCTGTACCAGGTATTAGACACAGCCCTGTACCAGGTATTAGACACAGCCCTGTAGCAGGTATTAGACTCAGCCATGTAGCAGGTATTAGACTCAGCCCTGTAGCAGGTATTAGACACAACCCTGTACCAGGTATTAGACTCAGCCCTGTAGCAGGTATTAGACACAGTCATGTACCAGGTATTAGACATAGCCCTGTACCAGGTATTAGACACAGCCCTGTAGCAGGTATTCGACACAGCCATGTACCAGGTATTAGACACAGCCCTGTACCAGGTATTAGACACAGCCCTGTACCAGGTATTAGACACAGCCCTGTACCAGGTATTAGACTCAGCCCTGTAGCAGGTATTAGACTCAGCCCTGTAGCAGGTATTAGACTCAGCCCTGTAGCAGGTATTAGACTCAGCCCTGTAGCAGGTATTAGACACAGCCCTGTAGCAGGTATTAGACACAGCCCTGTAGCAGGTATTAGACTCAGCCCTGTAGCAGGTATTAGACACAGCCATGTACCAGGTATTAGACTCAGCCCTGTAGCAGGTATTAGACTCAGCCCTGTAGCAGGTATTAGACTCAGCCCTGTAGCAGGTATTAGACTCAGCCCTGTAGCAGGTATTAGACACAGCCCTGTAGCAGGTATTAGACACAGCCATGTACCAGGTATTAGACACAGCCCTGTAGCAGGTATTAGACTCAGCCCTGTAGCAGGTATTAGACACAGCCCTGTAGCAGGTATTAGACTCAGCCCTGTACCAGGTATTAGACTCAGCCCTGTACCAGGTATTAGACACAGCCCTGTAGCAGGTATTAGACACAGCCCTGTAGCAGGTATTAGACACAGCCCTGTAGCAGGTATTAGACTCAGCCCTGTAGCAGGTATTAGACACAGCCCTGTAGCAGGTATTAGACACAGCCCTGTAGCAGGTATTAGACACAGCCCTGTACCAGGTATTAGACACGGCCCTGTAGCAGGTATTAGACACAGCCCTGTAGCAGGTATTAGACACAGCCCTGTACCAGGTATTAGACACAGCCCTGTAGCAGGTATTAGACACAGCCCTGTAGCATGTATTAGAATCAGCCCTGTAGCAGGTATTAGACTCAGCCCTGTAGCAGGTATTAGACACAGCCCTGTAGCAGGTATTAGACACAGCCCTGTAGCAGGTATTAGACTCAGCCCTGTAGCAGGTATTAGACACTAGAGCTGTTTCCCCCGGAGCCTGTTTTTGGGCTTCGGACTTCGTCAGGGTTTGAACCTTCATTTTTTATTAAAAAAGAAAAAATATATATAATTGTATTATTATTATTATTATTTTTTAATACATATCCTCAAACTAAATCCTCAATTTGAATAAAGTGATGAATCTGATTAAATGAGTCTTTTTTATTAAATCAACTTTCTTTAATGAATAATAACTCATCAGTTTTAATACTATAATATTAGTGTAGAGCCTAATCTTTATCTGCAACTGTGAAGAAAAAACCCATTGGTTTAAACACAATGAATAGACACATAAAAAATATATACCCGTATATATAAAAAAAATAAAGGTATTAGACACATCCTTGTACCAGGTATTAGACACAGCGTTTCCGCATTGATATGACACAATATAATGACTGCGATTCTATAATTCCAGGCTTCACCCAATCAGAGAGCTCGGGAGGTGAGCAGCTGGCTGCAGCGGGCCTATGGCGAGCTGTCGGAGGAGTGGGCGGCGACGCAGTGGTCCAGCTATGCAGAAAGGTATCAGGTAAGAAAGACCAGGCATGAAGATGCCATTAAATATGCGCACATTTTCGCATCACCAACATGGCTAATGCCAGGTTCAAAAACTTGGTTTCATTTTGTTGATACATTCAAAACTAAACTTTTTATGGAGGGTGTAACTGAGGGGTACAATTCCCTGACTGTATTGAGAGTATGGTATTATTAAACCACTACTTAGTTATGTACTTTAATTACTGGCCATACAGTACATGAATATATATGGTGAACACCCACACAAGAATACGGCAATGACACATAAAGTTCTATTTAGAAGATATTTATTATTATCAGAGCAAGCAACGTTAAGTTACAGATTGAGAATTATACTCGCGCTTGTAAGGCGAAGAACACACGTAAAGTAGGTCAAGAGCGTAAGTCAATGAGAATAGTAAGATGGGTCTAAACTGACGCCACCTGTAGCATAGCAATTACATAAGGCACACCAGTACCAGCTGGAGACACCGGGGGGTTCCCTCCGGGTGTAAGCCGGCAGGGCAGAGGAATGTTCGGGTGCAAAGTCTGGGTCAACGAGGAATAACGAGGTTCCAGATACAGGAACCAGTGCAGTACTCCCTTGATCGGTAGACAAAGCAACAGCTATAATCCAGTATGCTCGACAGCATGGATGAAAGCTAGCCAGCCTCTTCCTAGAGGCGGGCTCGAGTGATGATCCTCACGGGGGTTAAATCCCAAACGATAGTGGAATCCACGGTACTCTCCTCCAGCGGTAACGGTCCCAAAAGCAATATAATCCAACCAGAAAATGGTTCTGCATTCGCCGGTGTAGATTCTCCTGTGCACTGTACCTCACACTAAACTAGGTTGAACTTGACATTACTTCACTAAACTCTGACACTTTTACTATCATATTCGCACATGTTCTAAGTGCTCTATTTAGACGCAAGGTTGCTCACTTCACTTGGTCGTTGACTCGTGGTGAAGGCATTACTAGTAATGAACGAATTGCTGCTGTTTCCACCTGCGCCGTATTTATACGTAAGGTGAATTATCTAGTGCCAACCTCAGTTCTGTCTCGTATTACTGCGCAGACTTGGACATGTTGAGACATGCCTTGGCGTTGCCTTTGAACTTGCCATTGGGGGTATGGTCGTTGGCGCCTAGGGGTTGCTGTCCAATAGGAGAACGAATATTATGGTCTGGTTTGTACCCAGGTAAAGGGATATTCCGTGTATATATACAAAGAATATACAAGGGATATCAAACGATATACAAATATTATACAAGGGATCTCAAGCAATAAATATATATATTCGGTTTAATTTGACCCTTTGTAACAGCCGCCTCCTAATTAGTCCGCACCTAATTAGATAAAGCAAAGACAGATTAATCGTCTTGTCAACTACTCAATGTCTGTTGTGGGGAGTAGGGCAATCTACAAAGTCAGTGGGTCATGATCGTCATCAAGGGAGTCAGGGAGCCTTGGCAACTCTATCAGCCTCGCCACGGGTCGGGTGTATGTCCGTCCCTGGACAAGAACTTCTGCCGCTCTGACCTTTCCGTCGGCACCAGTGATCACTTTGCTTACGCGGCCGGCCGGCCACATAGCTCGGGGTAGTGACTGGTCCACGATCATGACGACTGTGTCCTCTTTTAAGTTGTCCCTGTCCTTGACCCGCTTCTGACGGGCTGGAAGGGATGGTAGGGGAGCTTAGGAGGAAGCGGGCCTGAGACTGGTTGATCTGTGCTTGGCTGCGTCTCCACATCCTCCGTCTGTTCCTCTTGTTCGGTCTGTACCCCGTCTGAGGAGGGGCCGGTTCCGGCCGCCCCATCAAGAAGTCGTGTGGGGTGCTGGGCTCGAGGTCAGCTACGTCGCTTGGAGCGCAGCTGAGGGGGGTGGAGTTCGGAACTCCCTCTTCTTGGGCCCACGGTTCTCTCACAGGCCTCTCGTCTAATGTCAATAGCCTCTCAACGGGCTGTACGAGAGAGTGGCCTGTGTCGCTCACCTTTGTGTGCAGGCAGCGTGTAAACGTGGGTTGACTGTCAAGTCCGTAGAGGGGGCCCTGGAGCGTCCACCCCAGTCGGGTCTGAACCGCGACTGGGCATCCTTTGGGTCCGATGTGGGCCGCCTCAATTGGGAGAATGAGGTCCGCGTGGTCGGAGCCTATGAGCAGGGTCGGTGTGGCGCCGTCGATGATCGGTATAGGTAGTCTGCGTAGGTGCACGTACTTCGCCATCAGCTGTGGGATGGGGTAGGTGTACTGTGACAGGCCTATGTCGTGGCTGGTGAAGACGTTGGTTATGCTATACTGCTTCTCGGGCTGCTCGATCGCTGCTATCTTGAAGGAGACATTTTCACCCTTTATGGTCTTCTGGTCTCTTCTAATGGTACGGATTGTCATTGTTCCTTTGGCACCCCGCAGGCCCAACTGGGCTGCGGCGGAAGCGAGGAGGAGAGTCTTTTCAGACCCATCGTCTAGGACGGCGTAAGTGTCCAGGACCTTGTCCTCGTAGCTCAGGAGCACTCTGACCACTTTGATGAGCACTCGGGGGGTCCCGCTATGCTGGTCTATGTGGAGCACTCCTGTTGTTGGGTTGCCTTGGATCTTCTGCTGGTGGGCCCCGCACAGTGATGCGCGGTGAGCGGCGCCCGCCTGGGCCGCCTCACGCCACTGATCAACTTGGACAGGGTTCAGTGTCTTGTATTCGGCGCACTGTGCCAGCCAGTGTCCGCCGTCGCAGTAGGTACAGACGATCTCCCCTTCCTCTTTGGCGGGGGAGTTGTGACTCGGTTGTGGTGGCGCCGACTCGGGGTAGTACCGGTGGCACTGTCGGTCCCCGTGTCTGCTGCGACCATCGGGACACCAGGGGGTGGTTTCAGGCCTGGTCTGTGGTGACACCGCCTCGGCCTGATACATCACCGTGACGGGCCCACTTTGGTTTCCTGGCGGACGTTTGTTGATGTCGTGCAGGACCTCCAGGTGGGCGCCGTCGCACTTGCTGCATCTCTTCTTCAAACGGCACTCAGCTGCCATATGGCTGCGCCCGCAGCGGAAGCAGCGGCGGTTGGCCTTGATCCACTGACTCACCTCGTCAGTGGTCAGCTTCTTGAAAGTGTCACATTGATACAGCCGATGTTCCTGTTCACAGTACTGGCATTCAATCTTCCACTCCCCTTTGGTCGGGGGGTTGCTGTGGTTCTCGTGCTGCGGCACTGACTCGGCCTGGTGCATAACGGTCACCGACCGGCGGTTATCATTAGATCTCCGAGGTCCATCTCTTGGGCTTGGTCCACTCCACACGAACGTATCCAGTCGTAGGCTGCTGACCTCCCTGGCGAGGAAATCAGACAAGTCTAGGAGGGATGGCTCGGGACCGTCGGGATCACGGTGGTCTCTCTGCCGCCGAAATCGCTCTTGGCGGGCTGGAGGGAGCTTCTCTAGTATTCGTTCCACATTAGAGTTAGCATATAGTTCATATCTCCCTTTCTCCTTTTGGGACCCCAGCATCCCTACCAGGGATTGTACCTTGATAGAGAGGTCATCCAATGCTCTATTGTCTTTGGCTGGGGGGAGGCGGTCGATATCTCTTATTTCTTGTATCACGTAGTCCCATATGCGTCCATAACGCTGGTCGAGGGCCACTAGAGCCGCGGAGTATGGGGTACTTGAGTTGGAATATGCCAGCGCTATATTATGCGCTCTGGGCACCTTGAGGTGCTTGAGGAGGATGGCATATTTGTACGACTCATCGGGG
The DNA here is from genome assembly GCF_963971535.1 of Notolepis coatsorum. Lineage (NCBI taxonomy): Eukaryota > Metazoa > Chordata > Actinopteri > Aulopiformes > Paralepididae > Notolepis > Notolepis coatsorum. The sequence continues at coordinate 55,645,045 of NC_140169.1, forward strand.
ACGTCGGACATCATAGTCTCCAAGCACATCCGTAATTCCGTGTACTGTGCTCTGTCCTCGTGCGTAAAGTCTGGGAACGTCGGTGTGCCAAGGTACGATACCATGGATGGCTGGCACATTGGTGAGCGTAGGGGAAGAGGCCTCCTGGGCGAGTCTCCCCGTACGTGTTGTCGTGGGTTGGTACTTGGTGGGTACCAGGGGCCGGGTACCCAGGTGCTGTTCCTCGGTGCTGACTGTACGTCAAACTCACCCGTGAGTTGAGTCGGGGGTTTGTAGTGCAGTGACTCGGGGCTGACGTCTGGGCTGTACTGGGCCTCCTGGTCCAGAGTACGTTGCTGCTGGTCGGGGCTGTACTGGGCCTCCTGGTCCAGAGTACGTTGCTGCTGGTGGGCTTGACATTCCTCCTCTTCCTCTTCCTCTTTTAGGTCCTGGAGTCTTCTAGTCAGTCTCTCGGCGACGTAGGCCGGTTCTTCCCGGTGGCTGGGTCTCGTATGGACCGGTCGGGGAGGGGGTTCAGAGACGTAGACAGGATCCTCCTGTTGGCGGGGTCCCGGGTCGCTTGGTCGGGTAGGGGAATGTGCCCTAGACCCTTGTCGTGATGATCTCCGGGAGCTCCGTGCGGAGAGAGGGGGTGTCGCCATGGCAATCAATTGTTCTATCATCTGCGCCTGCAGCCGGTCGCGCTCTGCTTCTCGCTGGGCATGGGCGGCGTCGCGCTCTGCTTCGCGCTGGGCATTGGCGGCGTCGCGCTGTGCATTGGCGCTGGCATGGGCGGCGTCGCGCTGTGCATTGGCGGCGTCGCGCTGTGCATTGGCGCTGGCATGGGCGGCGTCACGCTGTGCATTGGCGGCGGCGCGCTGTGCATCGGCGCGGCCTCTTTCAATGTTCTCTTCCGTCTGAAGGCGTCTGGTCTCCAGTCTTATGCGGTCGTCTTCACTCCTTTGTTGCGCCTGGAAGCGCTCTCGCTCGGTTGCAGAGTGTTCGCATTCACTAAGGGCTTGCGCTTGGAGTTGCGCGTGAAGGCGCTCTCGTTGGTCTGCAGATTGTTCGCGCTCGCTCGTCTGTTGAGCCTGGAGGCATTCTCTTTCCATGGTAGAGTGTTCGCGCTCACTAAGCGTCTGTGCTTGAAGTCGATCGCGTTCAGTGGAGGCTGCCAGGGTGGCGATGAATGCCTGCGCCAGCATCTGGTCCGCTTCGCTGGGGGATGACGCCGACGGAGGTGATCGGCTTCTGACAGTGCTCGTTGGAGATCTGTGCTCCTGGCGTGCTCCGAGGTCCATCTCCTGGGCGCGCTTCTCTTCTCTTGGTTGTGTGTCGGGTTCTGTCCCCGGAGCGCTTTCTTTATCCTGGAGCTCTCCGGGGACTCTCCCGGTGACGTTGTCTGGAGGTATAGTCTGGTCATGTCCCACCTGGTCCCCCCTGTGAGCTGAGTCAGTTTGGTCAGAACCCACTAGGGTCTCTACTGGCAGGGTCGCCTGGTCGGTAGGATTTGACATGCTTTGACTATCCGCTTTATCCGCATTTAACGTCTGTTTAAAGCTAGGTATTAGACTGACAGCGTATTCCTCTAGATAGGGAGGTGGCTGACGTCTGCGCTGCGGGCGTTCTAGCTTGGGAGAGCCGCTTGGGGAGTGTTCACCGCTGGCCATGGTTAATATCAATATTATATTAGATATTACACTGATACCCTCCGGCTCGAAGGACCAATTGTAACTGAGGGGTACAATTCCCTGACTGTATTGAGAGTATGGTATTATTAAACCACTACTTAGTTATGTACTTTAATTACTGGCCATACAGTACATGAATATATATGGTGAACACCCACACAAGAATACGGCAATGACACATAAAGTTCTATTTAGAAGATATTTATTATTATCAGAGCAAGCAACGTTAAGTTACAGATTGAGAATTATACTTGCGCTTGTAAGGCGAAGAACACACGTAAAGTAGGTCAAGAGTGTAAGTCAATGAGAATAGTAAGATGGGTCTAAACTGACGCCACCTGTAGCATAGCAATTACATAAGGCACACCAGTACCAGCTGGAGACACCGGGGGGTTCCCTCCGGGTGTAAGCCGGCAGGGCAGAGGAATGTTCGGGTGCAAAGTCTGGGTCAACGAGGAATAACGAGGTTCCAGATACAGGAACCAGTGCAGTACTCCCTTGATCGGTAGACAAAGCAACAGCTATAATCCAGTATGCTCGACAGCATGGATGAAAGCTAGCCAGCCTCTTCCTAGAGGCGGGCTCGAGTGATGATCCTCACGGGGGTTAAATCCCAAACGATAGTGGAATCCACGGTACTCTCCTCCAGCGGTAACGGTCCCAAAAGCAATATAATCCAACCAGAAAATGGTTCTGCATTCGCCGGTGTAGATTCTCCTGTGCACTGTACCTCACACTAAACTAGGTTGAACTTGACGTTATTTCACTAAACTCTGACACTTTTACTATCATATTCGCACATGTTCTAAGTGCTCTATTTAGACGCAAGGTTGCTCACTTCACTTGGTCGTTGACTCGTGGTGAAGACATTACTAGTAATGAACGAATTGCTGCTGTTTCCACCTGCGCCGTATTTATACGTAAGGTGAATTATCTAGTGCCAACCTCAGTTCTGTCTCGTATTACTGCGCAGACTTGGACATGTTGAGACATGCCTTGGCGTTGCCTTTGAACTTGCCATTGGGGGTATGGTCGTTGGCGCCTAGGGGTCGCTGTCCAATAGGAGAACGAATATTATGGTCTGGTTTGTAC
>NC_140169.1:55652806-55757806 GCF_963971535.1 Notolepis coatsorum
TCAAGTACCCTTCCTGCTGAACTTTTAAGTCGCTTTGGATAAAAGCGTCAGCTAAATGTAAATGGTCTTCATCTGGGTTTGATTGATTGATTGAAAATTGTATTTAACAGATTGCAGAATGGGTACAATACAGTACAGCCCAATACACACAATTGTTAAGGGGATGCAGACCAGAGAAATAAATACTTTTGTCTTGTTTACATCAGGGTCCCCCATTTTCAATTCATAATGAATTGTAAGTAAGGGTGCAACTTGCACCGTGCAATCCATTCTTTGTGGATCTAGTCCACAGTATTTCTGACACAGGGAATACATTCCCTGAGATTCATAGATGTCCCTAGAATCAGATACCAAGAACATGCAAATGGACCATATTAAAAAAAAATCTGTAAATGTGTATTCTACATGCTTATGGAATGGAATGAATGATAAAAAAAAGAAATATACATTTTTTCTTCTTTTTTTTCTTCTTGTAATTCATTTTGAGTAAATTTTCATAACGCGATAATTTGCTGTGTAATTAATTAATCTAATTAACGCGATAAACTGACAGCCCTAATTTTGACATGTACATGGGTACCTTAGTCGTCACCTTAGGGTCACTGTGTTTTCCTCAGACCCTGACTGGAGAGATGAGTCTTCATCAGGGTCACTGTGTTTTCCTCAGACCCTGACTGGAGAGATGAGTCTTCATCAGGGTCACTGTGTTTTCCTCAGACCCTGACTGGAGAGATGAGTCTTCATCACCAGGCACGTGCACACATAGAGGCCAAGGGGTGCCTGAGCACCTGCCTTTTTGAGCCTCATCAAAAAAGTGCCCTTTTTTTTTTTTTTTTTTTTTTACTGTTACGCATATAGACTGCCCTTCCAACTGAAAAATTTCAGGATAGAATCAAAATATTAGGTAAAGAGAGAGATGCCCCATATTCCATTGCAGTTTGCACGGCCTCCTCAGCGTGCCTCTCCGCGGACCTATATATTTTATGCATAGCGTGGGTGGTGGTGATGATGATCATGATAGAAACCGCTGTGGCGCATACAGTTGAATGCTGGTATTACACTCATTGAGGGACACAAAGAAGTCAAGTCCGATGGGATTTGGGAATCTCAAATACAAATCGGGATTGGAATAAAAAAATGTATTTATATTAAACAATACAGAATATACAGCACTTCTTGGGGTCTGTAGGGTAAGCACTTATTCCCTCCCCCCTGAACATTTATGGAGATGTATGGGCCTTTTAAGTCAGTGATAAAAGTGTCTTTCAAGGATAAGTGAGCTCCTGCACTGATTATTATAGTTCAATATTCAATATTTGATCACCAAAACCCCCCAAAAAGCATAAAAAGGGGGCCCCCCGCCCGAAAAGGGCCCTTACAAATCACGCTCGTGCGCTACGCGCGCTCGCTTAATATATACACACAAGTTTGGTGCCCTTTTCAGCCTTTGAGCACCTGCCCCTCTAAAGTCCTGTCACTGTGTTTTCCTCAGACCCTGACTGGAGAGATGAGTCTTCATCAGGGTCACTGTGTTTTCCTCAGACCCTGACTGGAGAGATGAGTCTTCATCAGGGTCACTGTGTTTTCCTCAGACCCTGACTGGAGAGATGAGTCTTCATCAGGGTCACTGTGTTTTCCTCAGACCCTGACTGGAGAGATGAGTCTTCATCACCAGGCACGTGCACACATAGAGGCCAAGGGGTGCCTGAGCACCTGCCTTTTTGAGCCTCATCAAAAAAGTGCCCTTTTTTTTTTTTTTTTTTTTTTACTGTTACGCATATAGACTGCCCTTCCAACTGAAAAATTTCAGGATAGAATCAAAATATTAGGTAAAGAGAGAGATGCCCCATATTCCATTGCAGTTTGCACGGCCTCCTCAGCATGCCTCTCCGCGGACCTATATATTTTATGCATAGCGTGGGTGGTGGTGATGATGATGATGATAGAAACCGCTGTGGCGCATACAGTTGAATGCTGGTATTACACTTATTGAGGGACACAAAGAAGTCAAGTCCGATGGGATTTGGGAATCTCAAATACAAATCGGGATTGGAATAAAAAAATGTATTTATATTAAACAATACAGAATATACAGCACTTCTTGGGGTCTGTAGGGTAAGCACTTATTCCCTCCCCCCTGAACATTTATGGAGATGTATGGGCCTTTTAAGTCAGTGATAAAAGTGTCTTTCAAGGATAAGTGAGCTCCTGCACTGATTATTATAGTTCAATATTCAATATTTGATCACCAAAACCCCCCAAAATGCATAAAAAGGGGGCCCCCCGCCCGAAAAGGGCCCTTACAAATTGTGCTCGTGCGCTACGCGCGCTCGCTTAATATATACACACAAGTTTGGTGCCCTTTTCAGCCTTTGAGCACCTGCCCCTCTAAAGTCCTGTCACTGTGTTTTCCTCAGACCCTGACTGGAGAGATGAGTCTTCATCAGGGTCACTGTGTTTTCCTCAGACCCTGACTGGAGAGATGAGTCTTCATCAGGGTCACTGTGTTTTCCTCAGACCCTGACTGGAGAGATGAGTCTTCATCAGGGTCACTGTGTTTTCCTCAGACCCCGACTGGAGAGATGAGTCTTCATCAGGGTCACTGTGTTTTCCTCAGACCCTGACTGGAGAGATGAGTCTTCATCAGGGTCACTGTGTTTTCCTCAGACCCTGACTGGAGAGATGAGTCTTCATCAGGGTCACTGTGTTTTCCTCAGACCCCGACTGGAGAGATGAGTCTTCATCAGGGTCACTGTGTTTTCCTCAGACCCTGACTGGAGAGATGAGTCGCCAGCTCAACGCCCTTCACGCGTTCTGCAACGTGGACGACTCGGGTGCCGCGGTCGTGCCTCTGGAGAAGCTGGAGGAGATGAAAAGACGGTGAGCTGTTTTACTGAAGTCAATTCAAATCTGTAAGTAATAAGGCTGTCAAAGTGAACGCGTTATTAACGCGTTATCGGCACAATTCTTTTAACGCCACTATTTTCTTTTATTGTTTAAACATTTTTGTTTTCACTACACTTCACTCAGGTGTATTATTGATACTCTCATTGATACTATGTTTGTTTCTGACAAATTCTTTTTTAAATCTTTTCAAAATTTAGAATTGTATGCACATTTGCAATGCATGAGGGTCATCCTTTTGTGTTAAATGGCTGCATAAAGCAAGCATTTGTTGACTCATGTTGATAAGATAATATTAAAACTTGAAAAAGATCTGTTTAATCTAGATTTAGAACAGATAAAAAATATGCGATTAATTTGTGATTAATCGCAAGTTAACTATGGACAATCATGCGATTAATCAGATAAAATATTTTACACACATTGCAATGTAGTCATGCAGCGACACACGCATGTGATTGGTGACACACATAGGAAACACTAAATGTTTTGTATTTTTTGGGGTCGCCGATGAAATGTCCTCTCTGCACTTGACCCATCCCGTTGTCCTTCCCCCAAAGGGCAGCCAGGAGGCCTAATTACTTTTACCAACGGATTTCCAGTTCCGCGTTCGTGTTCTGCGATCTGATTGGCCACTGACGTTTCTGGTCGCGCCAATCGCGTGACGCCTGTTTCTATCACCGGTTAAGCTTAGGCACTCTTTCGAAGTTGGTTAAGGTTAGAGTTTGTCTTAGAGCAGGGCGATAGAACACCAGCCCTGATTCCAAACTCTAACCTTAACCAATTTCGAAAGAGTCGCCTAAGCTTAACCAGTGATAAACTAGGCGTTAGGTAGTTTGCAGGCTGTTAGAGGAGGAAATGGGCGCGTCACGCGATTGGGCGCACATGTCACATGACCAGAAACGTCAGTGGCCAATCAGATCGCACCAGAAACGTCAGTGGCCAATCAGATCGCAGAACGCGAACGCGGAACTGGAAATCCGTTGGTAAAAAAAACTAGACGCAGCCAGGAGCAGACATGGGTTGCGGCGTGGGGCCGCGCCCCGGGGAACAATCTAAGTGCTCCTGTCCGTCTTCGTCAGGGACGCGACAGCGTTAGCGATCTGTTCTACATGTTTTTCCATTGGAGGGGAAACCCTTGCGAGCACACAGGGAGAACATGAAAACTCCACACAGAAAGGCCCGGGAGATACCCCACCTGGGTACCTGGCAACCCGGCAACCCGGTCCCCAAGCGGGAATCAAACCCAGGACCTGTGAGGCGACAGTGTTAACCACTACACCACCACTGCACATTTAAAACAACTGTAGTTGCACCAAAGTGCTGTACATATAAATGGCACTATAATAAAACACAGTACAAAAACATGGTAAAGAAAGCAACACGAATGCGACAAATATAGAAACAAGAAAACAAGTAAGAAATAGAAAAATACACAACATGAAACAGGGTAGGTGTGAGATCAGACTATCCAGGCTAAAAAACAGCAACTGCAAAGGCACGGGGGCCCTTAGTATGCAGTTACAGTTCTCCTGTAAAGAAGCTGGTTAGGCGACACAGGGTTTAAAGGAACACGCCAACATTGTTGGAAATTAGCTTACCGAGCTTAGCACAAATTAATGGAAGCATATACAGACCAGCTGTTGGCCAAAAACACCTCTCCTATGAAAATGTTAAGCTATAGGCTAGTGGTCCGTATCCGCTTCCATTAATTTGTGCTAAGCTAGGCTAGAAAGGACATTGGTGTCTATCGTATTGGAGAAGACTGTAAGCTCATTTCCCATGATGATGATGTTGTTGGCATGTTCCTTTAAAAGGACAGCCCTATAGTTAGAATTTTTTTCAACTGAAAACTGACACTGAATCTATCACCGCTTATAGTTTCACCAACGTCCGAGTCACAGCCAAGTACCACGGGATCAAGCTGGACTACCAGGAGGACAGACACGCGGTCCTGGACCTTCTGGGCCGCGTCGCCACGAAGCTCCGGGCCTGGACAGGTCCCTACAGCTCCCAGGAGGCCGTGCGTCTGCTGCTGCAGGACTGGCATGTGAGTGTGTTTCTTCTGTTATTTACATATCATATATTGTCGTAATAATAATAACTATTATTATAATAATTCATTTTATTTGTAAAGCGCTTCTCAGGAACCCGAAGTCGCTGACATTAGGCGGGAAAACGGAGAAAAACAAAGAAACAAAAAGGAACATAAGACTACGGGGGAACAGAGAAAACAGCATGAGAAACAGAAAACACAAGGCCACAGTAACAAAGATCACAACGGGGGGGGGGGTTATAGGTGGGGAAGGTTGAAGGCTATAGGGCGAACAGGTGGGTTTTGAGGCGGGATTTGAAGGTGGAGAGTGAGGGGGGAGTCTCTGATGGTCTGAGGGAGGGAGTTACAGAGCCGGGGTGCAGTGCGTGAGAAGGCCCCAATCACCAAAGTTTTTGAGCTTGGATGACGGGACAGTGAGGGAGGCAGTGGAGGAGGACCGGAGGGAACGGGTAAATGGGAAGCTCTGTTTTAGTGGGTCTAGTTAGGTCCTGGACAGCTCTGTTTTAGTGGCTCTAGTTTCTGTAGGGCTCTGGACAACTCTGTTTTAGTGGCTCTAGTTTCTGTAGGGCTCTGGACAACTCTGTTTTAGTGGCTCTAGTTAGGTCCTGGACGCGTGTACCGGTTCCGCAACAGTAAGTGACTTCCGGGTAGGCCTGATTGGCCCCGACAGGCACGTGACGCGGCAAACTCAGGACGCGCAACGAGGCTGCTGAGAGCTGTCGCGCGGAAATAGGCTGTCTATTGCCATTCTCTAACACAAACTCTAACCTTAACCAGCTCCTTAACAGCGCCTAAACTTAACCGTTCTAACCTTAACCAACTCCGAAACAATGCCTAACCTTAACCTTAACCTTAACCATGCCTAACCTTAACCATAGAAAGAATATTGCCATTCTCTAACACAAACTCTAACCTTAACCAGCTCCTTAACAGCGCCTAAACTTAACCGTTCTAACCTTAACCAACTCCGAAACAATGCCTAACCTTAACCTTAACCATGCCTAACCTTAACCGGCGAAAGAATACACGTTAAAAAAAAAATCTTGTTAAAAAAAAAAAAATCGATGGGATTCAAACTCGTCAACAACGGACCGCAGGATCGCAGGACCGCTGCTCTGCGAGGTGAGCTAAAGCGCTGAATGATAGTCATAGCGGATTTGGACGGTTACATCATTCCGCAAGCTCTGCGGCAGAGAAAGTTGCGCGTCACGTGCCTGTCGGGGCCAATCAGGCCTACCCCGGAAGTCACTTACTGTTGCGGAACAGTTACACGCGTCCTGGACAGCCCTGTTTTAGTGGCTCTAGTTACTGTAGGGCTCTGGACAGCTCTGTTTTAGTGGCTCTAGTTACTGTAAGACTGTGGGCATCAACATGCTGACTGTTGGTCCCAGAGCCTTCTCCGCTGCCGCACCCACCCTCTGGAACTCACTCCCTCCAAACATCCGTCATGCTACATCCCTGCACCCCTTCAAATCCCAACTCAAAACCCACCTCTTCACCACATTTGTAAATTACTTTCTTTCTTTCCTTTTGACTATTATTTTGTTGTTACGTTGTTCCCTGTTCCCCTCCCTTAGCTGCCCCCTCCTGTTAAGCGCCTTGGGTCTCCTAAAAAGCGCTATATAAATTTAAGATATTATTATATTATTATTATTATCAAGTTAATGGATGTGTTTCTCCTGATAGGAAACAGTGGAGCGCCAAGGCCTGCTTTTAATTCTAATGGACGCTCTCCAAAAACTGAAGCAGACGGCTAACACTTACACCAGCAAAGCAGCGCTAGGTAGGAACTGTGTGTGTGTGTGTGTATGTGTGTGTGTGTGTGTGTGTGTGTGTGTGTGTGTGTGTGTGTGTGTGTGTGTGTGTGTGTGTGTGTGTGCGTGTGCGTGTGCATGTGTGTGTGTGTGCGTGTGCGTGTGCGTGCGTGCATGTGTGATGGATCAAAATTAGGGGCACATTTTCTTTTTACTTTATTGCCAGCGGCAATACAACATGACAGTACAAAGACAGTCAAAATAGTAGAGTAAAGACAAAATAAAATAAAGTAAACACTTAAAAATAAGAAAAATAAATAACCTTGAGATTGGGTCCCTCCTCCAAAGCATTCCCACCTACACAAATATAACTACATACTTCTACCTCTATATATACATACCCATAGTACACACATACACACACTACTCATGTATATTGCCCTCCATCCTGTCTCAAACCAGTGTGTCCCAAGCAGAGGTGCGTTGTTATTATGGTCTGAGCCGCCACGCAGGATAATGACGTCGCGCGCGCGCGCGCATATGCGCGGTCCCGCGCGCATGCGCATATGTTCCCTCGCGCACAAAGCTCACAGTGCTTCACAACAGAAGAAAAAAAATGAGCACATAAAGTGCAGACATATAAAATCAGTTTTTCACACCCCCTAGTGTTCAAACATAAATAAGACACTATTACTTTACAGTAAAATAGTGCAATGCAATACAATTGTTATATATATATTTTACAGTGCAATAAAATATGTAGCCTTCAATATATAAAGAAATTATATTGTCAACAGATATGGTGAAAAAAACAATGTTTTAAATGTAATTGTTGTTACATTTAGTTTGTATTTAATTTTCTAGTTTAAGTTAATTCAATTAAAGAAATAGTTTTACACAAACTTAAAATAATCAGACAACTTGTGTTTACGTGAACTTATTTTGAGAAGGGGAAAAAAATTACACAACATCACTTACATTTTTTTCAAGTTTCTTTAATAGTTGTCATAGTAAAATACAGAATACTTTTCCATTAAATGCTTTTTTCCTGTATGAGCTCCTGAGAGTGTGCTAGATAAAAAGTATAAAATAAAATAAAGTCAAGAGTACATAAACAAAAAGTGTTCAGTCAATCAATATACAAAAAAATAGTAACAGCGAGGTACAATGCAGCAATGGATCGGGTACAATTTAGGGTAAGGTGCAATGAGGTATGAATTCAAAACCATCAAGCTAACCCCCACCAATTGGTCCTGGGCCTGTATTTTGGTTTTGCTGTCTTCGTTATCTTGCTCTCAGCTGAGCGATGGGCTCTCAGCCAAGTTGTCACGTATGTTGTTGGATCCCAAAACCTTCGAGGTGGCCCGTTTATTTTAATGAACATCAAAGATGCTACTAGTGAAACCATTAACCGTGTGCGGGTTCGGGATATAATTTGATTCATGGCACTGAATCCCCTTTCACATTCTGCAGTGCTACATGGAATGACCTTTGTACAATTCAATAAAGGCCTAAGCTCATCAGGTATCGTTTCTCCATTGCTCTCAATGAAGTCCCTGAATCCACCAATAGTACTGTTAAGGTGCAGCTTGAATCTTTTGCACAGATGCCTTATTTCCACCTCTCCAAATCCTAGTGGCATTTCTTTTGGCCAGCTTTTACATTCAAGGACTTGGAGTTGTTCAAGCAATTGAACATACTGTGCTTCAGACTCTTTCTGTGCAACTACTGTTGACCCCTTAAAAGATGCAGTGGTGAACAACCGATTAGTTAGATTATCACTCAGACTTCTGAGAAACTGTTTCCGGTTGATGGAAACAATTTTCGGTCTGTCTGTCAGATCAACTGTGCCAAATTTACCTGCTTTTATTGCAGTTTCAGCTTCAAGGACTTTGTTGCCTTGTTTTTCTCCCATTACATCAATGAATTTAATGCAACGTCTCATACATTTGTCTGCAGAGGCTAGTGTCATTTGGCGGTTTTGCAGAGCTTCTGAAAGAATGCTTAACTCACTTAGGGTGTCGTACAGCAGTGCTAAATCTAGCAAAAACTGATATGAAGTCATTTTCCTGAATAGACCTTCATATGTTTTCCTATCAGCGCTCTGTCGTCCCCTGTCTGTCATTGCCATGCTGAAGTGAGCACAAAGTGCATCATAACCATCCCACACTGCAGACACTGTGCGGAAAGAACTGGATACCCATCTTGTGTCTAGCAAACGGCCAATTTTTCTCACTTGTTTTTCCAGGCCGGCTGCACACACTTTCAGTTGTTCTTGGTTTAGTGGTGATCTACTGTACACGGTATACAATTTATCCATAAACATCTGGAAATGGTTCATAGCTGTGATATCATTAACCGTGTCACCTACAGCAAGTTCCAGCCGGTGATTTAAGCAATGCCAGGTCAATATGTCAGGATACAGTTCAGACAGTTTTGTAGCTATACCAGCTTTGCGTCCCAACATGACACTGGCTCCATCACTTGCAAATGCAACCAAGTGCTTCTTCAAATATGCATCATCAAAGCCATGTTCACTGAGGCATTTCAACAGATGTTGCATAATTGTTTCTGCTTTTTGGTTGGGAAGTTCAATCAGATCTAAAAATAAGAACTCTGGGTCCAGGTTCTTGTCACTTTCAGCTTTGAGGTACACAATCAGTGTAGTTTTATCTCCAAGGGTAGTTGACTCATCAATCAGAATAGAAATTTTACCTTCTATGGATTGGATTTGTTTGCAGAATTTTTTGCGCATTTCTGAACCTATATGCCTGGTGATGTTTGCTGCACTATCTCTTCCATGCAAGGTGAAGCCAGTGTCAGACCCAGTATCATCTAGTAAATCCACCGTCTTAAAATGATCTGAAAGCGGCCTGTCCTCCTCTGCTAAAAAGTACACAGTCTTGAAAATATTATGTGTAGCCTTGAGTTCGGATCGTTTCATAACGTCAGTGGATTTCTCAATTTTCTGTTTTTTTGCCTCATTGACAATCTGTTCTGCTTGGCAATGCGAAGCTGAGTTGTTGTGCATAGTCACCTTTTTCCTAAGAGACAGCAGCATAGCATTTCTTACTGTTCCACTGTATGTGATGTTGTAGGTAGTCCATTCTGTATTCAATCGTATATTGTGGCCTTTGTAGACAGCGAAATCGGCAATGGCTGAGCACACTTTGCAGCCCAACTTCCCATCTTTAAAATCGAGCCAGGGGTAGTTAACCTGTCTCTCTTTCCACATCTTGTCTGACCATAGGTGAGGAAACGGTGAAAATGTAGTAGAATCAGGTGCAACACATTCATCTCCCTGCTGAAAAAACAAACAAAGAGAGAAAAACACATCAAAACACATTCCCAGCATATGAAAGACTGAATGAATGAAAACTTTATTTAACAGATTGCAGAATGGGTACAATACAGTACTGTACGGCTCAATACACACAATTGTTAAGGGGATGCAGACCAGAGAAAGACGTTTGTCTTGTTTACATCAGGGTCCCCCATTTTCAATTCATAGTGACATTTATGACATACACAACATACAGGTATATAGTACTGTTACATTTGTGACATATAATATGCAAATATACAGTACTGTTACCCATTGATCCTGACAGAGAGTATATACATATGATGGGGAGGAGACTGTACATTAGGAGGGGGTGGGTGGGAGAGAAATATACATACGGTGGAGAGACCAGGCCCATTGCAAGTTGCTGTACTCTGTCGTCTACTCTAAGCCATCCTAGGTAGTCAAAGTGGGCAGGGGTGAGGTGGGTTCTAGGAGTAAGTTCAAGTAGTAGTTTGACCAGTTTGTTTTGAGAGACAATGAGACTAATTGCCTCTAGGGGTGGAATGCAACCCATTCACAGGTGTAAACGGTGCTTAGTCAAGAGTACAAACAACCCCCCCACCCCCCACTCTCCAACCTCAGCATGCCTAGACGAGACCACACACTACAGTAAAATACTTATTCTGAAGACATTATTGTTACTTACAGAATTGAGTGGTGGCAGCCGATCAACTGCTGGCAGTGACTGTGAACTTGTTGTAGGTAGACCCGCTTCATGCTGAATAAACAAAACAAAAACATTAGATGCTGCCTCTAGGAATGGAATGAAAGTTTATTCAGAGTATACAGTAGGTTGTGTGACTGGTCCACCTGCTGAACAATTAGTCAAGAGTACAAACAACCCCCCCACCCCCCACTCTCCAACCTCAGCATGCCTAGACGAGACCACACACTACAGTAAAATACTTATTCTGAAGACATTATTGTTACTTACAGAATTGAGTGGTGGCAGCCGATCAACTGCTGGCAGTGACTGTGAACTTGTTGTAGGTAGACCCGCTTCATGCTGAATAAACAAAACAAAAACATTAGATGCTGCCTCTAGGAATGGAATGAAAGTTTATTCAGAGTATACAGTAGGTTGTGTGACTGGTCCACCTGCTGAACAATTAGTCAAGAGTACAAACAACCCCCCCACCCCCCACTCTCCAACCTCAGCATGCCTAGACGAGACCACACACTACAGTAAAATACTTATTCTGAAGACATTATTGTTACTTACAGAATTGAGTGGTGGCAGCCGATCAACTGCTGGCAGTGACTGTGAACTTGTTGTAGGTAGACCCGCTTCATGCTGAATAAACAAAACAAAAACATTAGATGCTGCCTCTAGGAATGGAATGAAAGTTTATTCAGAGTATACAGTAGGTTGTGTGACTGGTCCACCTGCTGAACAATTAGTCAAGAGTACAAACAACCCCCCCACCCCCCCACTCTCCAACCTCAGCATGCCTAGACGAGACCACACACTACAGTAAAATACTTATTCTGAAGACATTATTGTTACTTACAGAATTGAGTGGTGGCAGCCGATCAACTGCTGGCAGTGACTGTGAACTTGTTGTAGGTAGACCCGCTTCATGCTGAATAAACAAAACAAAACAAAAGCATTAGATGCTGCCTCTAGGAATAGAATGGAATGGAACAGTTTATTCACAGCAGGTTGTGAATCTAACAATACTGTTACTTGCCTGTTTGCGTTTCTTCAAATCACCATTTTTATCATACAGTGGTGGCGATAGTGGCAGCCGATCAACTGCTGGCAGTGACTGTGAACTTGTTGTAGGTAGACCCGCTTCATGCTGAATAAACAAAACAAAAACATTAGATGCTGCCTCTAGGAATGGAATGAAAGTTTATTCAGAGTATACAGTAGGTTGTGTGACTGGTCCACCTGCTGAACAATTAGTCAAGAGTACAAACAACCCCCCCACCCCCCCACTCTCCAACCTCAGCATGCCTAGACGAGACCACACACTACAGTAAAATACTTATTCTGAAGACATTATTGTTACTTACAGAATTGAGTGGTGGCAGCCGATCAACTGCTGGCAGTGACTGTGAACTTGTTGTAGGTAGACCCGCTTCATGCTGAATAAACAAAACAAAACAAAAGCATTAGATGCTGCCTCTAGGAATGGAATGGAATGGAACAGTTTATTCACAGCAGGTTGTGAATCTAACAATACTGTTACTTGCCTGTTTGCGTTTCTTCAAATCACCATTTTTATCATACAGTGGTGGTGGGAGCTGCTGTGTATCTGAAAGTGGTGTAACACACACAGTTTGTTCATCTCCCTGCTGAAAAAACACAAACAGAGAGGGAAATATTAGAACACATATCCTAGTTCCCATTAGTCATTACTGCATGATTTGTTTCTTGTCTAGCTAATTCAACAGATTTAAGCATCATGTTATTATTATGAACAGCAAGGCCTATGTCAAAGCATGCTTTCATGGTTTTGCATGGTCTACATCATTGATTCACTATATTCCAACCACATAGCCTACACAGTAGATTACAAACAAAAACGAATGTGTATTTTTATTTTATTATTATTATTCCAATGTGATCGCGTGGCAAATACATTTTTCTTTGGCTGGCCTTGTTATGATAGCAGAATAATATATCTGCATTTCTGTCAGTACAAGATTAAGCAGTGAATCACATTGAATAATAACATGATTATGTCTTGATGTCTGATGGACTCTGTAAGACTGTAAACACGCATTTGTCATGTCTCATCAATCATGAACCACGATTATTTTCAAGAGAAACAAAACAGGCAAATAACCTAGCTAGTCAATCTGGACAAAAGCCTATATTAACAAATTAAAGCTGTTCAAATGCTTTTGCTGTTAGTGTTACTTGCCTTCCTGCTCCTGGCGTCCACCCCTGGTTTAGCAAAACTAAGTTTGCTTTGAACGAGTGTCGCACTCGTCCTCCTCATCTTCTTCTTGGATGGCAATGTTGGCATCCTTGCAGTTGTGATGGTGAATGAAGACAGGTAGTCAGATACTGTTAACTTATACATTGTATGTGCGGACGTGGTTGAAGACACGACACCGCCGGCCTAACGGCTATTGTTATGATAATGCGAGGTAGCGCCGGCCGGGGCCCGGGACTCGGCAGGTAAACACGAGCCCAGCCGAGCGCAGCGCGTTCTCGCGAGCGCGTGCATGTGCGTGCACGCGCTTCTGCTCAAATCTTTAATACTCAGTGAGGTACCACTGAGTGGTACCCCGTGCCATGAACAACGCATGCCTGGTCCCAAGCCTACCTAAGATAGCTAGTAATTGACCGCCACCTCCTCTCAAAGAGAGGCATCCTCAGCTGTAGCTGGGCTGCCATGTGTTCCATCGTATGTACATGTTTAACCTTCTGTACCCATTGACCAATCGTGGTGGGCTCAGGTTTCATAGGGGCACATTTTAGAAGAAAAAGATATTCCTTTATCGATCCCCTTGGGGAAATGTGGGCGTCATAGCAGCATGGGCAGGGGGGAGGGGAGATACAGATAAGGGCAGGGTAATAATAGTAGAAAGACATAAATATAGACAATAGAACTAGATCTGTATATAGAAATATGAGAATAATAAACAGTGTAAACAGATGTGCAGATGAGGGTCTGTATGCCCTATCGGTTATACGTTATAATAGGCAATAAAGAATTTGAATCTGAATGTATACTATGAGTAAAAGTAAACTCATCAGAGAACTCATCAGTTTGTTGGGGGGGTGGCTTTTCCTCCCGGCGACTGGAGGAATTTGCAGTCGTAAAATCAAGGGTTCGGTGTTAGATCCGCTCCTTTTTATGATCTACCTCCTCCCACTCTGTGATATCATAAGGAAACATGGCCTCCACTTCCACTCCTACGCAGACGACACGCAGCTTTACCTCCACACCAAACCCTCGGCTCCCCTTCCTCCCCCCTCCCTCACCGCCTGCCTCCAGGACATAAAATCATGGATGACTGACCGCCAACTTCCTTCAACTCAACGGCAAGAAGACCGAATTAATAGTTGTAGCCTCCCCAGCCCTCCTCCAAAAGATCGACCACCTTGTTCTCTCCGTGGATGGCTACTCCATCTGCCCCTCCACGGAGGTAAGGAACCTGGGCGTAATACTGGACTCAACCCTCTCATTTCACCCTCACGTCAAGTCTGTCACCGGATCCGCCTTCTTTCACCTCAGAACCATCTCCCGCCTCCGCCCCTCACTCTCCGACACCTCAGCGGAAACACTCATTCACGCCTTCATCACTTCCTGCCTCGACCACTGTAACGGAATCCTTCTTGGTGCTTCCAAGAAGGTTCTGGATCGCTTACAGTACGTCCAAAACTCTGCTGCGAGGGTCCTCAGTCACACGCACAAAACCCTGGCAGAACATCACCCCCACCCTGCAAAAACTCCACTGGCTCCCCATCAACTACCGAATCCCCTACAAGATCCTCCTCCTCACCTACAAATCCCTGCACGGGTTGGGCCCTTCCTTACATCCGGCTTCAACATGGACGGTCGCATTTTACGTAGCTCCCGTAACCAACGCAACAGAGCAACAACAAAAAAGTACTTTGCGCATTTTCTACTTTCCCTCCTGTGGATTATGGATTTGTACCTGAATTCACAACTCAAGCAGCAACTCCAGACAGAAGTGGAGGGTAGCGAAAACGTAAATCAGCAGTCCCATTGCGACTTCTACTTGTTAACGGGCACGGAGAGGAAACATCCAGCCTTCGGAGCCACGGCGATCCACGCAGTACTTACTGCAAATCCGGAACGAAAGAAATTACCCCCGGCAGGCAAGTGTAATAAGAGATCAATGTTTTTATTATATCTGCTCATGTCGGGTGACATACATCAGAACCCTGGTCCCGTAATGACACGGAACCAGAGACTACAGCAAGAAGCGATGGAGGTTCCCATCGCGACCAACAGCATCAACAACGCAACCTGTGGCTACATCCACAGCGCGGGCGGCGAAGCTCCCCCAATGACGCCACAGCAGACGAGCACACGTGAGGCAGTGACGAGAGGAGGTGAACCGAGGGTCGAAACCATGACGACCATCTCGACGCGGGATGTAAACATCTCGACGCCCGATAGCCGGCTAGCTAGCAGAGCTAACAACGAAAACAACCAGGAACGAGTCCTTTGTTGTTCCAGCACGGCGCGGGACCCGACCCCCCCCTCCCCCCTCCTTTGTTGTTCCAGCACGGCGCGGGACCCGACCCCCCCCTCCCCCCTTCTTTGTTGTTCCAGCACGGCGCGGGACCCGACCCCCCCCTCCCCCCTTCCCACCCACAACAACACAGAGGAACAGATCACAAACGAACAATACTTCGAACCTGCCAACATCAATGAAATAACCAACGCCAATGGACTGAACATTTTTCACATTAACATTAACAGCTTAAAAAACAAATTGGATGAAATCAAACAAATATTCATAAATGGTAAGGCAAACATACTGTGCTTCTCAGAAACTAAGCTCGACGATTCTGTAAAAGATCCAGAGATAGAGATTGAGAACTACTCAATAATCAGGAATGATAGGAACAAACATGGAGGTGGTGTCTGTATGTACATACACAAGGACACCAAATTCATCAACAGAAATGACCTGAATCATAAATCAATTGAAACTGTATGGGTGGAAATCCTATTCGAAAGGGCGAAATCCCTACTGGTTGGCACAGTCTACAGGCCGCCAGATCATAGTGGCCTTTATGATACACTGGATGGGTGTTTAGCTGGAGTTGAGGATGTAGACAAAATTCTTATTGGAGACTGGAACACGGATATGCAACGAAAAGATGCACCCGTCTTCAAGGCCTTCAGTAGGTTTTGTGATCTGCATGGCCTCAGCCAGCTAATCACCCAACCCACACGGGTATGTGAATCAACTCAGACTACCATTGACCTCATTCTGACCTCCGACAAGTCCAAGATCTCAAATAAAGGGGTTATAGCATGTGGGTTAAGTGATCATTATATGATATTCTGTACCCGAAAAAAACTAAAACAAAAGGCTGGCTGCCACAAAACAGTCACATCTAGAGACCTCAAAACCTACTCTAGCGAGGCCTTCAACCTTGAACTGGAGAGTCTGGACTGGTCAGATGAACTCAATGGTACACTGGTTGACGAAACATGGCTTGGTTTCAAAACCAAATTCTCAGCAATACTAAACGACATGGCCCCCCTAAGAACCACCAGGGTAAAAAATCGCGCTGAGCCGTGGATGCACTCCGAAATACTGGCCGCTATGAAAACCAGAGACAAAAAATGCTCTGAGTTTCGTAAAAGTCAGTCAAAGCTTACTAAAAGCACGAGCAGTGAACTCCAAGCCCACGTGACTGAACTCAAACTAGAAAGAAACAGACTAAGAAACGACGTAAACTCCATGATCAAAACTGCAAAAAAGAATTTCATCAATGACAAAACTGAGGAAAACAAAAACAAACCACGTGAACTTTGGAAATTACTCAATAATCAACTAGGATGCAGTAAAAAACTTAAAACCAGATTCTCAAACATAAACATAAAAACGGACAACACGCTCATCACAGACAAGCTGGATGTAGCCAATTACTTAAACATTTTCTTCACAAACATAGCCACAACACTGGTAAACAAACTACCCTCCCACTCAGGGCTTTATGGGGTAGAACACATAGTAGCTTACTACAAAAACCTAGGGGTCCGCAAGCATGACTTCAAGCTGGAAATGGTAACAACAGATGATGTACTCAATAAACTGAGCGCCCTCCAACCTAACAAGGCCACTGGCCATGACAACATCCCCTCCAAATTCCTCAGAGACTCAGCAGCCGCCATCACACCAATCATCACACACATAATAAACCTCTCCATAAAACAGGGACACGTCCCCAAGGACTTCAAAATTGCGAGGGTGACCCCTCTGCACAAAAAGGGCAGCAAATTAGACCCAGGCAACTACCGCCCTGTTTCTATTCTCACCTCCATCTCGAAAGTCATGGAAAAAATAGTCTACGAACAGGTCGAAAAGTACCTAGCGGAAAAAAATCTAATCTACGAATTCCAATCTGGCTTCAGAACATCCCACTCCACTGACACATGCCTTCTCTATTTGAATGACCACATCAAACAAGAGGTGGACGCAGGCAAATACTGCGGCATGGTCATGCTGGACCTACAAAAGGCCTTTGACACGGTCAATCACTCCATTCTGATTGACAAGCTAAAAGCAATTGGTTTTGATAGTCTATCAGTGAGCTGGATGCAATCCTACCTTGAGGGGAGGGAACAGATGGTGGAGGTAAACGGTACCCTATCCCCCCCCCTCACAGTGAGCTGTGGTGTTCCACAAGGAAGCATACTAGGACCGCTACTGTTCCTAATTTATGCAAATGACATGTCGTCAGCCTGTGACTGCAACTTGTTCCTGTTTGCGGACGACTCAGCCCTGCTGGTCTCTGACAAGAACAAGTTACAGGTTGAAAAAACCCTCAGCTCGGAACTAGGCAGAATCTGCATATGGCTCGCTGATAACAAACTATCATTACACATGGGCAAAACAGAGTCCATTCTCTTCGGTTCAAATAACAAACTCAGCAAGACCGACGGCTTCTCAGTTACAGTGGGTGACAATATTGTCACAAGGAAAGATGAAATTACCTACCTGGGTTCCATCCTAGAGGCTAATCTCTCCTGTGACAAAATGGCATCCAATGTAATAAAAAAAGTCAACCAACGAACTCGATTCTTGTACCGGATCTCCTCTCTGGTAAACAAGAACACCCTGAAGACTCTGGCAGGAGCACTCATTCAGGGGTACTACGACTATGCTTGCACCTCATGGTACCAAAGCACCTCAAAGGCGCTAAAAACAAAATTACAAACATCTCAAAACAAACTGGTCAGACTACTGCTTGACCTTACTCCTAGAACCCACCTCACCCCTGCCCACTTTGACAACCTAGGATGGCTTAGAGTAGACGACAGAGTACAACAACTTGCAATGGGCCTGGTCTACAAGATACACTACACGACCAAGGTACCCATGTACATGTCAAAATACTTCCCAAAGGTCAGTGAATACCACGATCACAACACCAGAGGGAGCTCCACAAATCATGTTAAACCCAGATTCGGCTCAAATAAGGGACTAAACACGTTTCGCAATTATGCCACATCAATGTGGAACGCCCTACCCAAAGCTGTAAAGGAATGTGGATCACTACCCACTTTCAAAACCTCTCTCAAGGGACACCTACGGGAGACTGCAATTCAACACTGGCCCCTGTAAATATCCTAACCCAACCCCCTCCAATGTACAGTCATTTACCTAGTATGGTTTTGTCAATAGTTCAATGTACAATTGTGTTTGTTTGTACAGTGTCTCCTCCCCCCCCCCCCTCAATGTACAGTGTTACTTGTTTATACAGTGTGCCCCCCGCCCCCCCCCCCCCCCCCCAACCACCTCCAATGTAAATTACCCAGTATGGTTGTCAATATCCCAATGTACCCAACCCCCCCCACCCAACCTCCTCCAATGTACAGTTTCTACGTCAAATGTATATACTCCCCTTTCTTGACTCCTTCTGTATCACAAACAGTACTGTATTTGCAAATCTGGTATGTCATAAATGTATAGATGTAGCAGTACTGACTATCTGTATGTCATGTATGTCATATATGTCTATATGAATTGAAAATGGGGGACCCTGATGGAAACAAGACAAACGTCTTTCTCAGGTCTGCATCCCCTTAACAATTGTATGTATTGAGCCGTACTGTATTGTACCCATTCTGCAATCTGTTAAATAAAGTTTTCATTCATTCATTCATTCCTACCTGACCAACCTACTCCACCCCTACACTCCAGCACGAGGCCTCCGCTCCTCCAACTCCGACCTCCTCACCATCCCCCGCACCAGGCGTTCCACACTGGGAGACCGAGCTTTCGCTGTAGCTGCCCCTAGACTGTGGTACTCCCTCTCCCCCCTCATCCGAGGCTCTGACACCATCAACCTCTTCAAAACCAACATAAAACCCCACCTGTTCACACTTGCCTTCACACAACACGGTCCCGCTCCCAAGTAGCCCACCCCTGACTCTTTTCTTTTGTTTGTTAATTTCAACCACTTCATCCAATTGGACAGCATCTTGCTTCCTTTAAAAAAATTTGTTTTTATCTTATTTGTTTTTCCTGTTGTTACTATACACAATTATGCTATTCATAATGTTTTATTTTTTATCTTTTATTTTTTTTCAAATTGGTCTTTTTCTACCCTTTCCCTGTACAGTGTCCTTGAGTCTGAGAAAAGCGCTTCTCTCTTAAAATCCAATTGATTATTATTATTATTATTATTATTATTATTATTATTATTATTATTATTATTATTATTATTATTATTATTATTATTATTATTATTATTATTATTATTATTATTATTATTATTATTATTATTATTATTATTATTATTATTATTATTATTATTATTCCAATTGATTATTATTATTATTATTATTATTATTATTATTATTATTATTATTATTATTATTATTATTATTATTATTATTATTATTATTATTATTATTATTATTATTATTATTATTATTATTATTATTATTATTATTATTATTATTATTATTATTATTATTATTATTATTATTATTATTATTATTATTATTATTATTATTATTATTATTAACCAATGCCACGCCTCGTGTAGCTCACGTGTGTGGGGTAGGTGTGTTGAACCCAAGTGCAGGACAGAACGGATAGACAGGAGGCGTGGTGTTGATTCTCAAACCAAAGGCTCTTCGTTTCATTGTAGTGAGACAGTAAGGCGCTCACGCCGACAACGACGCATAAAGACAAAGAGAGACTACTCTCGTCTCTGAAAAACAGGGAAAATAACAGGGACACAACACTGTCACGAAAATACTTTAACTGAGCTAAACGTAAAAAAAAGCAAGGGGGAGAAAACACTGTCTCCAAAACTAGGCACAAAACAAAAGACGTCGGACGACGGTGCTACTGTACATAAGCACATAACAGGATAAGCAAACGAAAAGCAAGACACCGTAATAATAACAACAACGGCAACTAGCTTATCCTCCAAGACGGGAGCGATAAGCGTTTCTTCAGGATAGTGTACTCACTAGGGATGCTCGATATTGGCTTTTTTTACCGATACACCGATATTGTCCAACTCTTAATTTCCGATACCGATATCAACCGATACCGATATATGCAGGGTTTCCCGCCCAAAAAAAGGAATAATTTCAGGTAATTAACATTATATATCTTTTGTTGTGGAATTAATACTTTTGACAATAAATAAAATCAGAATTTGTTCTTACTTGCTTGCCTGGGTAAATAAAGGTTATAGAAAGTAAAAAAAATAATTAAAAAAAATATCGGTAGGCCGATAATATCGGACATCCCTAGTACTCACAGTAATGTTCAGTGAACGACTGACAATCTGAATAGCAAACAAGGAGGACATTATAAAGCAGAGTAAACTATACACACCAGGTACCAATCAGGGCAATGAGGGCAGAAAGACAGGTCATTACCGCTGGACACCGCCAGGGATCTTGCTCCCTGCAGGTGAGAGCAAAACCCCAAAACGTTACACACTTGACTCATTCCAGGAGGTGAGAGGGACCCGGTCTTCTCTGTTTGACCCCCTGTGCCCTCTGCTCTGCCCTGCCCAGCGGAAGACTCCCAGCTGGTGGCCGGACAGGTGAAGGCGGCGGAGGGAGAGGCGGCGTCGAGTACGGAGGCCGTGGCGGCGGCGAAGGAGACCCTGGGGAGGGTGTCGTCCGCCTGGGAGGCCTATCAGCAGGGCCTCCTGTCCGTACAGGCCTTCCTGCACCAGGAGGCCCAGTCGCAGAGCCCCTCGGAGGAGGTACGCTGTTATTTATTGGTTTGTTTATACTTGATTTAAACTCAGGAGGAGTCATCCGAGCTCCAGGGGGGGGGGGGGGTCATCGAAATTACATTTGCACTCTGGTTGGATGCCGGACCTCTTTTCGTTTTACTTTATGTGCTCTATGTCTATGATGACTAGGGCTGACCTTCGAAAACATTTTTGGCATTCGAAGCTTCGGGGCCGAGATTCGATTTGAATTAGATTATTTTTTTAATCTTTTTATTTAAATTTTTTTTTTTTTATGTTGTGGGACTTGTACAGCACTTTGTTCAACTTTGTCAGTGCTGTAAAGTTTAAACCTTTTTAAATCTTAGACAAACGAAACGCTTTCATGAAATATTGTAAGCCGTCATTTGAGGCTTTATAAAAGCAGCACAATGAACACAAATCTGTCAGTGCCGAGTCCGACCTCGTCTTAAATAACAAACAGCATCGCTTGTTGTAGTTAACAAAGAGAGGCAGGGTTGATTTTGCACAAAAAAATATATATAGAATTTATTTTTATTTTTTAAATATATTCGAATTTTATTTTCCCATTCGAATCCCATGCCCATCGAACGAAGCTTCGAAGTATTTGAGACAGCCCCCTAATGACAATACACTTGAATGTAATCTAATCTGATCCGCACTCCACACCGTGTAGGAGAGGTCCCGGCGGGTCCGGGCCGAGTGGAGCGTCCTGCAGGCCCAGCTGAAGGCCAACGAGGCGGGCAGCCTGCTCCTCCAGGTGATGGAGCCTCCGGCCGGCAGCGCGCTGGCCGGGCAGCTCGGCCTGGTCAACCGGCAGTGGGCAGACTACGTGAAGAGGACCAAGTTTGTGAGTGTGGAGGACGCCGTCCCGCTCGACGTCCAGGGAGTTCTATATGAACACAAACTGGGGAGGCACCGATATGAACATTACAGATACTGATAACTAGGGATGTCCGATATTATCGGCCGATATTGCCATTCAAATGTAATATCGGAAATGATCGGTATCTTTTTAAAAAATATATATATATATTTTCTTTTGATTTTCTTTACATTTATTTAACCTTTATTTACCCAGGCAAGCAAGTAAGAACAAATTCTTATTTTATTTATCGTGAAAAGTATGCATAATGTTGTGTTTTTTTTGGGGGGGGGGGGGCCCTGCATATATCGGTATCGGTTGATATCGGTATCGGGAATTAAGAGTTGGACAATATCGGTATATCGGATATTGGTAAAAAAGCCAATATCGAACATCCCTACCTACCGATAACCGATATTACCGTGATCTGTAATCCTTTGGTAGTGTGGTAGTGAAAGGGTTAAAGCGTTGGTAGACTAGTAATGAAGCGCTGGTTCTCCAGGAGGTGCCGCCTGCAGCCAGCGCCGGGCCTCCGAGCGCCCAGACGGTCCAGGCTCTGGTGCAGGAGACGGGCTGGCTGCTGAGGGAACCAGTACAGCTGCTCTCTGGTCCACTGAGGGCCCACAGGAAGAAGATACAGGTCAGCCAACACAGGAGGGAGGGAGGGAGGGAGGGAGGGAGGGAGGGAGGGAGGGAGGGAGGGAGGGGTGGAGGGAGGGAGGGATGGATGGATGGATGGATAAATGGAGGCATGGATGGGTGAATAGATTGTTGGCTAGATGTATAGGTGAATGGATAAATAAATGGATGAGTAGATGGATACCATGACTCGGCTCTATTGATAATTGAGTGTATGGATACCATGACTCGGCTCTATTGATAATTGAGTGGATGGATACCATGACTCGGCTCTATTGATAATTGAGTGGATGGATACCATGACTCGGCTCTATTGATAATTGAGTGGATGGATACCATGACTCGGCTCTATTGACAATTGAGTGGATGGATACCATGACTCGGCTCTATTGATAATTGAGTGGATGTATACCATGACTCGGCTCTATTGATAATTGAGTGGATGGATACCATGACTCGGCTCTATTGACAATTGAGCGGATGGATACCATGACTCGGCTCTATTGATAATTGAATGGATGTATACCATGACTCGGCTCTATTGATAATTGAGTGGATGGATACCATGACTCGGCTATATTGACAATTGAGTGGATGGATACCATGACTCGGCTCTATTGATAATTGAGTGGATGTATACCATGACTCGGCTCTATCGATAATTGAGTGGATGGATACCATGACTCGGCTCTATTGACAATTGAGTGGATGGATACCATGACTCGGCTCTATTGATAATTGAGTGGATTATACCATGACTCGGCTCTATTGATAATTGAGTGGATGGATACCATGACTCGGCTCTATTGCTAATTGAGTGTATGTATACCATGACTCGGCTCTATTGATAATTGAGTGGATGGATACCATGACTCGGCTCTATTGATAATTGAGTGGATGGATACCATGACTCGGCTCTATTGATAATTGAGTGTATGGATACCATGACTCGGCTCTATTGATAATTGAGTGGATGTATACCATGACTCTGCTCTA
This sequence comes from Notolepis coatsorum, assembly GCF_963971535.1. Lineage (NCBI taxonomy): Eukaryota > Metazoa > Chordata > Actinopteri > Aulopiformes > Paralepididae > Notolepis > Notolepis coatsorum. Next base: position 55,676,267 of record NC_140169.1, read on the forward strand.
TTGCTAATTGAGTGGATGGATACCATGACTCAGCTCTATTGATAATTGAGTGGATGGATACCATGACTCGGCTCTATTGATAATTGAGTGGATGGATACCATGACTCGGCTCTATTGACAATTGAGTGGATGGATACCATGACTCGGCTCTATTGATAATTGAGTGTATGGATACCATGACTCGGCTCTATTGATAATTGAGTGGATGGATACCATGACTCGGCTCTATTGATAATTGAGTGGATGTATACCATGACTCGGCTCTATTGATAATTGAGTGGATGGATACCATGAGTCATGACTCGGCTCTATTGATAATTGAGTGGATGGATACCATGACTCGGCTCTATTGATAATTGAGTGTATGGATACCATGACTCGGCTCTATTGATAATTGAGTGTATGGATACAATGACTCGGCTCTATTGATAATAATTGAGTGGATGGATACCATGACTCGGCTCTATTGCTAATTGAGTGGATGGATACCATGACTCGGCTCTATTGCGCTCCCTCATCTTGTTCTCTCCACCAGCTGCTGAGTAAGAAGGTGGTGGAAGTGGACGCGTCTTCACAGACACGAGACGCTGAGAAGCTCCAGCAGGCTCTCCCAGAGGTAACCTCTCAACACGTCAACATGTTTCAGGGTGGTGAACTAACCTCTCAGTTTTATTAGTCGTTTTTGTTGAGTAGTTTTAGAAAATAACTAGGGCTGTCAGTTTATCGCGTTAATTAGATTAATTAATTACACAGCAAATTATCGCGTTATGAAAATTAACTCAAAATATATTAAAAAAAAATTGAAACATTTTTTATAATTTTTTTTTTATCTCATTCATTCCATAAGAACGTAGAGTACACATTTACAGACTTTTTTTTTTATAATGCCATTTGCATGTTCTTGGTATCTGATTCTAGGGACATAATGTCTCTCAGGGAATGTATTCCCAGTGTCAGAAATACTGTGCTTGAGTAAATTGTAATGAACCAAATGAGAATATCAATATTTTTTTTAATCTTTGACTGTGAATAACACCATGCTCAAATTGACCAGACCTGAAAAATCTAAGCAAATTAATAGATGGAAGATGATTAAACAGAAGGTTTTGTAGATACAGTACTGAATTCTGCCATCCGGACACATGCAATTTGAAATATGATTATAGAATATAGAATATCAGGTATAAAATAGTTATGTGATTAAAATGCGATTAATTAGATTAATTAATTACAAATCCTGTAATTAATTAGATACATTTTTTTAATCGCCTGACAGCACTAAAAATAACTAAACTGAGCTCTAACCGGCTAACATGACCTCCTGTGCGGTTTCCCGGACAGGCGTGGCAGATGCTGGCCAAGGCGGAGAGGAGGTGCGGGGACATGCAGCGGGCCGTGTCCCTGCTGGAGGGACACCTGGCGGAGCTCGCCCACTGGGGCACGGAGGCCCTGGAGGCCTACCCACACCTGCAGGGGAGGGGGCGCAGCGGACGCCGCGCCGGACTGGAGAGCAGGGTCAAAGTCAGCAGCACGGCCACTTCTCCCTGTGCCCACCCACACACCACTTCCAAGTTGACAATTTATGCAAAATAAATCGATCATTAGATATAAAAAAAAAATTGCCACTTTTCCATAGCATAGCTAGTATGAGGAACAGCATGGATTGTGCTATCGATCAAAATCATCATCTTCATTGGTACATAAATAGGCAATTGGGCTATAGGGTTCCAAAAATCTGAAATAGTCATTTAGTAATTTAGCTGACGCTTTTATCCAAAGCGACTTACAAGTTCTGTACGACAAGCCATCAGGAAGGTCTCGACTCTATCAGCTGAGTAACAATGTTCATCAAGGTGTTGAGTGTTACAGTGTAGGTTAGTTTATTAGGACAAGTGTATGACAATAAGGTTAGTTATAGGTTAGACTTTAAATGATTATTATTATTATTTTTCTCTCTCATGGAGACTAGTGGTGCATGTGGTCGGCCCTCGTAAACTCATCAAGTCGGAAATCTATCATGTGACCAAATGGTAAATATGACATGAAAGCGTGACGCGCGATAACGTAGCAGCACTGGAAACAAGTAGTGCTCAGTGATGTTATACTTTATCTTCTGGTCCGTATAACATGTACAAGCAGCAACCACATGCAGACAGTAGTGTAAACCAGTTTAACGTCGTAAACTCCCGCCTCCAGTATTCAGCTATATGTTATCACACTGACGTACTACTGCAGGTTACCGTAATCACTCTAATACTCTGACACTAACAGTAATGCTGTTATTTAATCCTCATCCAACATGACATGTCAAAATGGCAGGAATCCAGCGATTGGCGCACATGTCACATGACCAGAAACGTGCGTGGCCAATCAGAGCGCAAAACGGGAACGCGGAAGGACAAGCCACTTGCCTAAAGTATAGAAGCCGCCTAGGCACTCTTTCGAAGTTGGTTAAGGTTAGAGTTTGTCTTAGAGCAGGGCGATAGAACGCCAGGTAGTTTGCAGGCTGTTCGACGCGGAAATGGGCAAAGACACAGCTCGTCACGCTATTGGGCGCACGTGTCACATGACCAGAAACGTGCGTGGCCAATCAGAGCGCAAAACGGGAACGCGGAAGGACAAGCCACTTGCCTAAAGCATAGAAGCGTTCAGGACATCCGGCACTAAAGCCCCGCCCCCCTCTGCTGTAGGTGCTGGTGTGTCGTGGTCTGCAGCTGGAGAGCCAGGTGGTGGCAGAAGGACAGGATCTGTGGGTCCTGGTGGCTCGGGTCCAGAAAACCTCTCCCCTGCAACAGCTCTGCTCTAAGACCATGCAGGACAGGCTCTCGCAGGCCGTCTCCCAGTGCCAGGTGACGTACAGAAACCCTGTACAACAAGGAACTATGTTGTGAATGTAGTGCTAAAAGTTTAAAACAATGTCCAAATATGAGACCATTCAATTTAATTATATTCACGAGGTACAGGGATGAGGAAGGGATTTGATATTCACGGGGGTTTACATTTTTTATTGTATTTCTTTCATGTTTTACTATACTGTATAGTTTTTGTTTTTTGTTTTGCATATATATATATATTTGTTTTGTAAGGTTTTAAATTAGTAAACTCATTTGAGTAGTGGAAAAGGGGTAGGATTAAATAAGTACTTCTTCCTACTCTTTTTCATTTTTTTTATCCACTTTTTCTCCTTATTTTTCAATTTTTTCTCCCATCCCAATTTCGCCTCGCCAATTCTCCCTTCAATTCTCCCCTCCTCTGTCTCGAACGTTGCTAGACTATGCCTCCCACTGGTCGGCTGTAGTGAGGATAGAAGCCTTGCATCACGTGTCCCCTCCGGTACACGAGGAGGCAGCCGTCGCATCTTTTCACCTGTACAGCGCGAACTCTCAGTGGCGAGGAGTAACGCGTGGGAGGCTCACGCTGCCCCCGATACTTCCTGATTCTGCTGTACAGGCGCACCAACCGACCTGTAGGAGTCGCTGTCCACAACGTCCAATCCCCACCCACCAGCTTTCCCACCCCTAACACTGCCAATTGTGTTAGTATGAACGACCAGCCAAGCTGGTAGCAATGCCGAGAGCTGGGCTCGAACCCAGCATCTCCTGCGTTAGTGGCGAGCGCCTTGCCCACTGCGCCACTTAGCCGCTTCCTACTCCTTTTCGAACATGTAAATTGAGTTATGTTTTGCTTTTGTTTATTTAATAAAAAAAAATTTATTTAATTTCTTTGTTTTGATTTTATATTGTTTGTATTTATTTACATGTTCGAAATAAAGATTTCAAATCAAATAAAAAAACGAGTAAAACGATAGTATGTTTGTACCGGATAACCTTTTGGTAATATCCTCGATAAGCAAGTCACTAGATGATAGATGCTCTAGTCTACTTCACCTAAAGAGATTTTGCGTTTCTTCTGTGTGCTTTTGTCTTCACAGGAAATTGTTGAAATGCTTAGTTCACTAGGATCAAAACGACATGCTGGTGGTGAAACTCTTGCCAGTCAGCCGTCCCCCAACGTGGTCATTAGGTCCCACTTGCAGCCAGAGTCCAGGAAAGAGTTATTTGCTACGGTCGTGTCCGAGGACGTAGACCAGGCACGTGGTCATCCATCTCAGCCTCCACCTCCATCCCAGACACTTCATCGAAGTCCCCAGGAACCGCCGAAGAACTACTGCCATATTCAAGACGTAACCCAACAGAAATCCACCGCAATCCAGTTTTTACTCCACGCTGAAAACCAAATACAACCTCAGCCTTTGGTCCGACCAGCTAAACATCCGGGGCGGTCCTCTCCAGGTGCAACCAGAACACTGAACTCTCCACTCACATGTACACATGAGCGCACACACGCACACGCACACACGCACACATGCGCACGCACGCACACACGCATGCACGCACGCACACACACACAACACACATGCTGCAACCGCTTTAAACAATCACTTTAAACAATCACTTTAAACGGGAACTATCTTATAAATGGCCTTTTTTAGTGTTTAGCATTGTTTCCTAGCTATGTGGACTTATATTAATAGGATCTATGTCTCTAATTCTCATATTGGCGCATTCTTCCAATTCTCCTCTCACAATATTCACCCTCACTGAACTGAGTCATCTGAAAATGTGCATATCTGTGATGTCAGAGATTTCTCAGCTGCATAATAATGTGGCAGTTGATGTGGCAGTTGGCACCAGGCCACACAGTGGTTGGAGCCCAGCCTCAAAACGGTTTAAGATCTTGAGGTAGAAAAATGCTGTTTTTGAGTACTTGATTAGAAATACAAAACAATGAATTTTTTTGAAAGAAAAATTACAGAGGTGTTCCATCGACTCACAGGAATTGTGTAAAAGTGCCCAAATAGTGAAAGAAATAGTAAAATAGTTCCCATTTAAACAAAATGTTACTTTAAATAATGGAAAATTATAGATTAATTAATTACACAGCAAATTATCGTGTTATGAAAATTAACCCACATTTTTTTACAAAAAAAAATATATATATATATTTTCTTTTTATCTTATTCATTCCATAAGAACGTAGAATACTACATTTACAGACTTTTTTTTAATATGGTCCATTTGCATGTTCTTGGTATCTGATTCTAGGGACATCTATGGATCTCAGGGAATGTATTCCCAGTGTCAGAAATACTGTGTCTGTTACTAGGCTTGAGTAAATTGTAATGAACCAAATGAGAGTATCAATACTTTTTTTTTTTTTTTATCTTTGACTGTAAATAACACCATGCTCAAATTGACCAGACCTGAAAAATCTAAGCAAATGAATAAATGGAAGATGATTAAACAGAAGGTTTTGTAGATACAGTACTGAATTCTGCCATCCGGACACATGCCATTTGAAATATGATTATAGAATATAGAATATCAGGCCTAAAATGGTTATGCGATTAAAATGTGATTAATTAGATTAATTAATTACAAATCCTGTAATTAATTAGATAAATTTTTTTAATCGCCTGACAGCACTAATATTAAGTATATAACATAATGACGGAGTTAAAATTGTACATTGTATAGTAGTGTACATAGGAACCAGTGCCTTCTCAGGAATTTAGTATGTCTATTTTTATCATGCACATCTTTATGTCTTACCTGTTTTTTTTCTATGTTTATTTTATTATTGTATTATTGCACAATCGATGCGGCCATGACCACCCGCATTTCACTGTATGCCCTGGTATGTATAAGTGACAAATAAAACTCTTGATTCTTGATTCTCTCCAGGTGCGACTCAAGGAGAAGCTCATGAGCCCACGCGTCCATGGGCATGTCCCCGCGCTGCAGGTCAAAGTCTGAAAGAACAGCACCGACCCACACTGACCCAAGCCGGACCAGCACCTCAGCCACTGACCCAAGCCGGACCAGCACCTCGGCCACTGGGCCACGCTGAAAGTCCCACCCTGTCCAAAGCTGGGATAAAAACAATCCGAGACAGAAAAGAAAGCTTATATCCCACCCAAAGTGCACCTCTGACTCAGATCTCACCTCGACAAAGCCCCCAACGGGTTCACACTCCCAGATTCAGAGCAAGAGGGCAACCGAACACTCCACCGGGTGAAATCCTCACGCCTCTGCAACCGCCGGTGATGGTCAGCGGTGAGGTTCACTCCAGAGCTCAGTCGATGGCCAAGAGCCGGCTGGAGAAGGCCAGGTTTCACCTGCAGGACCGTGTCCAGGAAGCCATCATGCTGTTCAGCGACAGAGAGATCTCAGAATGGCAAGCCAGGAAGAAAGAGGTAGCGCTTCACACACACAGTCAGCTCCCTGTGGCTTTTAGATCCTAGAAGACAGTCAGCTCCCTGTAATAATAATAATTCATTTAATTTGTAAAGCGCTTCTCAGGAACCCGAAGTCGCTGACATTAGGCAGAGAAGCAGAGAAAAACAAAGAAAAACAAGAAACAAAAGGAACATAAGACTACGGGGGAAACAGGGAAAACAGCATGAGATACATAGAAACATAAAGCCACAGTAACAAAGATCACAACAGGTTGAAGTGGGGGGGGGGGGGTTATAGGTGGGGAAGGTTGAAGGCTATAGGGAGAACAGGTGGGTTTTGAGGCGGGATTTGAAGGTGGAGAGTGTGGGGGGAGTCTCTGATGGTCTGAGGGAGGGAGTTCCAGAGTCGAGGTGCAGTGCGTGAGAAGGCCCGATCACCAACGTTTTTGAGCTTGGATGACGAAGCAATGTGGCTTTTAGACCCTAGAAGACCAACCAGACCAACCTCCACACACTGTCAGCTCCCTGTTGCTTTTAGACCCTAGAAGACCAACCAGACCAACCTCCACACACTGTCAGCTCCCTGTTGCTTTTAGACCCTAGAAGACCAACCACTGTCAGCTCTGTGTTGCTTTTAGACCCTAGAAGACCAACCACTGTCAGCTCTGTGTTGCTTTTAGACCCTAGAAGACCAACCACTGTCCGCTCTGTGTTGCTTTTAGACCCTAGAAGACCAACCACTGTCAGCTCTGTGTTGCTTTTAGACCCTAGAAGACCAACCACTGTCCGCTCTGTGTTGCTTTTAGACCCTAGAAGACCAACCACTGTCCGCTCTGTGTTGCTTTTAGACCCTAGAAGACCAACCACTGTCAGCTCTGTGTTGCTTTTAGACCCTAGAAGACCAACCACTGTCAGCTCTGTGTTGCTTTTAGACCCTAGAAGACCAACCACTGTCCGCTCTGTGTTGCTTTTAGACCCTAGAAGACCAACCACTGTCCGCTCTGTGTTGCTTTTAGACCCTAGAAGACCAACCACTGTCAGCTCTGTGTTGCTTTTAGACCCTAGAAGACCAACCACTGTCAGCTCTGTGTTGCTTTTAGACCCTAGAAGACCAACCACTGTCCACTCTGTGTTGCTTTTAGACCCTAGAAAGACCAACGTCTTTACCTCCAGATTTTAAATGTCTTGTCACCTTCTCAAAGTTGGGGACAAAATGCAAATAGCTGACTTCTACTGTTGTCACTGATAAGCGTGTGAATGATATTGTAAGCTGTTTTGTGCCTGATAATGTTATTTTGCCCTGCGATGGCCAAGCCTTGCCAAGCTCCATGTTTCTTCTTGCTGACGATATGCTTGAAACAAGTGATTGATACTTCAAATCGATATTTGTGCTGGTAACACTCAGACCTTGAATAAATCACTTTTGGAAAAATATTATTCAGAATCAATGCACATTGGGTCTCATTCTCCAACGGACTTAATAAGACAAAAACATTTGCTCTTAGGGCCATTTAAGACATCTTAGGGCCGATTTTGGGATTCCCCAACCGTCCCTAAGCTTGGATTTGGCCCTGACTAAGAGCAGGATTTAGGAGCAGTCTTACAGACTGTTGTGCTCAGTGTTCTTAAGGGCTTTATTTGGGAGGAATCATAGTGATTCCTTCATGTCAACTCTACAGACCTCCTTGGAATTAATTAATCATAATTTAAATAAATATGACAATGTGTTATATTTATTTAAACCTTATATTTACTGTTGTGTTAGTAGGGAGGGTTGGGGAATCCCAAAATCGGCCCTAAGATGTCTTAAATGGCCCTAAGAGCAAATTTTTTGTAGGGATGCTCGATATTGACTTTTTTACCGATACCGATATACCGTTATTGTCCAACTCTTAATTTCCGATATCGATACCGATATATGCAGGGTTCCCCCCCCCCCTGCATAATTTCAGGTAATTAACATTACATATCTCTTGTCGTGTAATTAACACAACATTATGCATACTTTGACAATAAATAAAATAATAATTTGTTCTTACTTGCTTGCCTGGGTAAATAAAGGTTAAATAAATGTTAAAAAAATAAAATAAAATAAAAATAATTACGTTTTTTTGAAAACCGATACCGATATTTTCCGATATCACATTTGTATGCCAATATCGGCCGATAATATCGGTAGGCCGATAATATCGGATATCCCAAATTTTTTGTCTTAAGTCCGTAGGTCTGTGGTGTTTTGTCCGACAGAGCTCATGTGTTGTGCTTCCAGTGCGGCTGTGGCCCAGTGGGACCGCGTGTCGTTTCCTTCTGCTGTCATGTTTGTTGTCTGCATGGTCTTTGCTTCCAGAAGGCATTGAGGACCCTGCGGCCCGCCGCCCTGGAGGAGTTTCTGGGGGCGGTGGAGGGCTTCGGGGCCTTCTGCTCCGGGGCCCAGCTCCACGACCTGCTGCTCCTCTCCGACTCGGTCAGGAAACAGTGGGAGGTATGAAGGGCCCACCTGGAGCACCACAAGGGACTAGTCTAGGGCTGTACCGAATAGTTCGAAGCTTCGTTCATAATGTTGAATTCTAAATCAACATTCGAATTTTTTATTTGTAATACATTTTTATTTTTATATATATATTTTTATGTGTCTATTCATTCTGTGGTTTTTCTTCACAGTTGCAGATGAAGATTAGGCTACACTAATATTATAGTATTATACTATTATAGTATATGACTCATCATAAAAATAAAAAATAAAACATTAATTATAGCCTGTCTGCATCCGCTCTGCACTCGGCGCTCCATCAAGACGTCACCATCACTTTCGTACCAACCGTGAGCCCTTATTGGATTATTTATGTTGACGAAACTGATGAGTTATATTCATTAAAGAAAGTTGATTTAATACAAATTAAAAAAATACTAATTTAATCAGATTAATCACTTTATTCAAATTGAAGATTTAGTTTGAGGATATTTAAAAAAGATTACGTCATAAAATATGACGACAGACATTCGAAGCTTCGTTCGAATACTTCAATAGAAGCTTCGAATGTAAAAAAATAAAAATGACATTCGGTACAACAGCCCTAGACTAGTCTCAGAAACACATTGTTTATTGTTCTTCCAAACATGGCCTTACCTAAAAGTACCATGGTATTGTAACCGAGTGGATTTGAACCCGGGGCCGTAGGAGCCACAGGCGGCCGCACTAACCAGCTGAGCTAAAGGGTCAGACCTGTTAGCAGGTGCTGGTTGACTGAGACAAACTCGTTAGTAGTTTACAAAACAAAAGAAATCCCAAAAGGATTGGTCTCTGAGATGAACAATAGACTGATGACTAGAACAGCGGGGTCAATTATTTACAACTGATTAGAAGTGACTTTGAAATTCAAATTGAATGTAACATTTTAATATGTGTAGTGTTTTACTACTACTACTACTACTACTACTACTACTACTACTACTACTACTACTACTACTACTACTACTACTACTACTACTACTACTACTACTACTACTACTACTACTACTACTACTACTACTACTACTACTACTACTACTAAGATTAGGAAAAAAGTCATGTCAAACTAATAAATAGTACTACAGTAATTGCTAAAAGACAGGTCACTCACTCTGACAGACATACAGGTTTATGAAATGAAAATAACATAATAATTTAGGTCACGTGTGTAAAATACCCATGACACAAAAAAAACATTCAATATTTTAGCTTCCACAAACCCCCCCCCCCCCTACTGCTGTGCCAGTGGTGTTGTCTTGTTTACTTTTTTTTTTTTTTTTTTTTTCCTCCTTTTTCCTCTGATTTTCTCCCATCCCAATGTTAGTCGTTATGCCAATTCCAAATCCCCTTCCTGGTCACTGCGCACTTACCCCCCACAGTCGGTCTGGGAGAGTGGAGGCTATCACGTGCTTCCTCCGACACACGTCCAGCCAATCAACCGCTTCTTTTCACCTGGCAGCGCGGACTCTCACTGAGAGGGTGTGACGTGTGGAAGGATCACACTACCGCCCTTAGATCCTATCCGCGCTTAGCAGGCGCCCCGACCGAACTGTAGGAGTCGCTGTTTACAACGACCCGGACCCACCCCGCCAGCTTTCCCACCCTCTAATACAGCCAATTGTATTAGTGTGAACGGCCAGCCAAGCTGGTGACCACGCCGGAGCTGTGAGCTGGATTCGAACAGGTGAATCCAGCGTCTCCGGGGTTGGTGACGAACGCAATCTCCGCTACGCCACCTGACCGCCCGTCTTGTTTACCTTCTTAATGAACAGTGTTGCCTGTGTGTGTGACATGTGTGTGTGTGTGTGTCTGCGTGGTCCCAGGACGTGCTCTCAGACATGTCTGCCTCCTCAGTGTTGTGGTGTAACAGCACGTGAAGCACGTAACTAACACTGTGCTGCACGACGCCCACCGCCCTGACACTGTGCTGATACAACAGGTACACTGTGCTGATGTGACGTTGCACTGAGAGGAGTCGGGACACTACGTCTGTCCGTCCGTCCGTTTTTGCTGCTCCGTCCGTCCGATTGATCTTCAAAATTGACTTGTTTTTCTTTTTGGCAGTACACTCATCGCTCTTCTATTTATTGAGACAGTAGGACGGCTGAGAGGGAGACACAGGAGAGAAGGTTCTTTATTGAGACAGTAGGAAGGCTGAGAGGGAGACACAGGAGAGAAGGTTCTTTATTGAGACAGTAGGAAGGCTGAGAGGGAGACACAGGAGAGAAGGTTCTTTATTGAGACAGTAGGAAGGCTGAGAGGGAGACACAGGAGAGAAGGTTCTTTATTGAGACGGTAGGAAGGCTGCGATGGAGACAGAGTAGGAGACACAGGAGAGAAGGTTCTTTATTGAGACAGTAGGAAGGCTGAGGGGGAGACAGAGTAGGAGAGACACAGGAGAGAAGGTTCTTTATTGAGGCAGTAGGAAGGCTGAGAGGGAGACACAGGAGAGATGGTTCTTTATTGAGACAGTAGGAAGGCTGAGGGGGAGATAGAGTAGGAGAGACACAGGAGAGAAGGTTCTTTATTGAGACAGTAGGAAGGCTGAGAGGGAGACACAGGAGAGACGGTTCTTTATTGAGACAGTAGGAAGGCTGAGGGGGAGACAGAGTAGAAGAGACACAGGAGAGAAGGTTCTTTATTGAGGCAGTAGGAAGGCTGAGAGGGAGACACAGGAGAGAAGGTTCTTTATTGAGACAGTAGGAAGGCTGAGGGGGAGACAGAGTAGGAGAGACACAGGAGAGAAGGTTCTTTATTGAGACAGTAGGAAGGCTGAGAGGGAGACACAGGAGAGACGGTTCTTTATTGAGACAGTAGGAAGGCTGAGAGGGAGACACAGGAGAGACGGTTCTTTATTGAGACAGTAGGAAGGCTGAGAGGGAGACAGAGGAGAGAAGGTTATTTATTGAGACAGTAGGAAGGCTGAGAGGGAGACAGAGTAGGAAAGACACAGGAGAGAAGGTTCTTTATTGAGACAGTAGGAAGGCTGAGAGGGAGACACAGGAGAGAAGGTTCTTTATTGAGACAGTAGGAAGGCTGAGAGGGAGACAGAGGAGAGAAGGTTATTTATTGAGACAGTAGGAAGGCTGAGAGGGAGACAGAGTAGGAAAGACACAGGAGAGAAGGTTCTTTATTGAGACAGTAGGAAGGCTGAGAGGGAGACACAGGAGAGAAGGTTCTTTATTGAGACAGAAGGAAGGCTGAGAGGGAGACACAGGAGAGAAGGTTCTTTATTGAGACAGTAGGAAGCCTGAGAGGGAGACAGAGGAGAGAAGGTTATTTATTGAGACAGTAGTAAGGCTGAGAGGGAGACTGAGTAGGAAAGACACAGGAGAGAAGGTTATTTATTGAGACAGTAGGAAGGCTGAGAGGGAGACACAGGAGAGAAGGTTCTTTATCGAGACAGTAGGAAGGCTGAAAGGGAGACAGAGATGAGGAGACACAGGAGAGAAGGTTCTTTATTGAGTCAGTAGGAAGGCTGAGAGGGAGACAGAGTAGGGGAGACAGAGTAGAGAAGGTTCTTTATTGAGACAGTAGGAAGGCTGAGAGGGAGACAGAGTAGGGGAGACACAGGAGAGAAGGTTCTTTATTGAGACAGTAGGAAGGCTGAGAGGGAGACAGAGTAGGAGAGACACAGGAGAGAAGGTTCTTTATTGAGACAGTAGGAAGGCTGAGAGGGAGACACAGGAGAGACGGTTCTTTATTGAGACAGTAGGAAGGCTGAGAGGGAGACACAGGAGAGACGGTTCTTTATTGAGACAGTAGGAATGCTGAGAGGGAGACAGAGGAGAGAAGGTTATTTATTGAGACAGTAGGAAGGCTGAGAGGGAGACAGAGTAGGAAAGACACAGGAGGGAAGGTTCTTTATTGAGACAGTAGGAAGGCTGAGAGGGAGACACAGGAGAGAAGGTTCTTTATTGAGACAGTAGGAAGGCTGAGAGGGAGACAGAGGAGAGAAGGTTATTTATTGAGACAGTAGGAAGGCTGAGAGGGAGACAGAGTAGGAAAGACACAGGAGAGAAGGTTCTTTATTGAGACAGTAGGAAGGCTGAGAGGGAGACACAGGAGAGAAGGTTCTTTATTGAGACAGAAGGAAGGCTGAGAGGGAGACACAGGAGAGAAGGTTCTTTATTGAGACAGTAGGAAGCCTGAGAGGGAGACAGAGGAGAGAAGGTTATTTATTGAGACAGTAGGAAGGCTGAGAGGGAGACAGAGTAGGAAAGACACAGGAGAGAAGGTTCTTTATTGAGACAGTAGGAAGGCTGAGAGGGAGACACAGGAGAGAAGGTTCTTTATCGAGACAGTAGGAAGGCTGAAAGGGAGACAGAGATGAGGAGACACAGGAGAGAAGGTTCTTTATTGAGTCAGTAGGAAGGCTGAGAGGGAGACAGAGTAGGGGAGACAGAGTAGAGAAGGTTCTTTATTGAGACAGTAGGAAGGCTGAGAGGGAGACAGAGTAGGGGAGACACAGGAGAGAAGGTTCTTTATTGAGACAGTAGGAAGGCTGAGAGGGAGACAGAGTAGAGGAGACACAGGAGAGAAGGTTCTTTATTGAGACAGTAAGAAGGCTGAGAGGGAGACAGAGTAGGGGAGACAGAGGAGAGAAGGTTCTTTATTGAGACAGTAGGGAGGCTGAGAGGGAGACAGAGTAGGGGAGACACAGAAGAGAAGGTTCTTTATTGAGACAGTAAGAAGGCTGAGAGGGAGACAGAGGAGAGAAGGTTCTTTATTGAGACAGTAGGGAGGCTGAGAGGGAGACAGAGTAGGAAAGACACAGGAGAGAAGGTTCTTTATTGAGACAGTAGGAAGGCTGAGAGGGAGACACAGGAGAGAAGGTTCTTTATTGAGACAGTAGGAAGGCTGAGAGGGAGACACAGGAGAGAAGGTTCTTTATTGAGGCAGTAGGAAGGCTGAGAGGGAGACACAGGAGAGAAGGTTCTTTATTGAGACAGTAGGAAGGCTGAGGGGGAGACAGAGTAGGAGAGACACAGGAGAGAAGGTTCTTTATTGAGACAGTAGGAAGGCTGAGAGGGAGACACAGGAGAGACGGTTCTTTATTGAGACAGTAGGAAGGCTGAGGGGGAGACAGAGTAGAAGAGACACAGGAGAGAAGGTTCTTTATTGAGGCAGTAGGAAGGCTGAGAGGGAGACACAGGAGAGAAGGTTCTTTATTGAGACAGTAGGAAGGCTGAGGGGGAGACAGAGTAGGAGAGACACAGGAGAGAAGGTTCTTTATTGAGACAGTAGGAAGGCTGAGAGGGAGACACAGGAGAGACGGTTCTTTATTGAGACAGTAGGAAGGCTGAGAGGGAGACAGAGGAGAGAAGGTTATTTATTGACAGTAGGAAGGCTGAGAGGGAGACAGAGTAGGAAAGACACAGGAGAGAAGGTTCTTTATTGAGACAGTAGGAAGGCTGAGAGGGAGACACAGGAGAGAAGGTTCTTTATTGAGACAGTAGGAAGGCTGAGAGGGAGACAGAGGAGAGAAGGTTATTTATTGAGACAGTAGGAAGGCTGAGAGGGAGACAGAGTAGGAAAGACACAGGAGAGAAGGTTCTTTATTGAGACAGTAGGAAGGCCGAGAGGGAGACACAGGAGAGAAGGTTCTTTATTGAGACAGAAGGAAGGCTGAGAGGGAGACACAGGAGAGAAGGTTCTTTATTGAGACAGTAGGAAGCCTGAGAGGGAGACAGAGGAGAGAAGGTTATTTATTGAGACAGTAGGAAGGCTGAGAGGGAGACAGAGTAGGAAAGACACAGGAGAGAAGGTTCTTTATTGAGACAGTAGGAAGGCTGAGAGGGAGACACAAGAGAGAAGGTTCTTTATCGAGACAGTAGGAAGGCTGAAAGGGAGACAGAGATGAGGAGACACAGGAGAGAAGGTTCTTTATTGAGTCAGTAGGAAGGCTGAGAGGGACACAGAGTAGGGGAGACAGAGTAGAGAAGGTTCTTTATTGAGACAGTAGGAAGGCTGAGAGGGAGACAGAGTAGGGGAGACACAGGAGAGAAGGTTCTTTATTGAGACAGTAGGAAGGCTGAGAGGGAGACAGAGTAGGAGAGACACAGGAGAGAAGGTTCTTTATTGAGACAGTAGGAAGGCTGAGAGGGAGACACAGGAGAGACGGTTCTTTATTGAGACAGTAGGAAGGCTGAGAGGGAGACACAGGAGAGACGGTTCTTTATTGAGACAGTAGGAAGGCTGAGAGGGAGACAGAGGAGAGAAGGTTATTTATTGAGACAGTAGGAAGGCTGAGAGGGAGACAGAGTAGGAAAGACACAGGAGAGAAGGTTCTTTATTGAGACAGTAGGGAGGCTGAGAGGGAGACACAGGAGAGAAGGTTCTTTATTGAGACAGTAGGAAGGCTGAGAGGGAGACAGAGGAGAGAAGGTTATTTATTGAGACAGTAGGAAGGCTGAGAGGGAGACAGAGTAGGAAAGACACAGGAGAGAAGGTTCTTTATTGAGACAGTAGGAAGGCTGAGAGGGAGACACAGGAGAGAAGGTTCTTTATTGAGACAGAAGGAAGGCTGAGAGGGAGACACAGGAGAGAAGGTTCTTTATTGAGACAGTAGGAAGCCTGAGAGGGAGACAGAGGAGAGAAGGTTATTTATTGAGACAGTAGGAAGGCTGAGAGGGAGACAGAGTAGGAAAGACACAGGAGAGAAGGTTCTTTATTGAGACAGTAGGAAGGCTGAGAGGGAGACACAGGAGAGAAGGTTCTTTATCGAGACAGTAGGAAGCCTGAAAGGGAGACAGAGATGAGGAGACACAGGAGAGAAGGTTCTTTATTGAGTCAGTAGGAAGGCTGAGAGGGAGACAGAGTAGGGGAGACAGAGTAGAGAAGGTTCTTTATTGAGACAGTAGGAAGGCTGAGAGGGAGACAGAGTAGGGGAGACACAGGAGAGAAGGTTCTTTATTGAGACAGTAGGAAGGCTGAGAGGGAGACAGAGTAGGGGAGACACAGGAGAGAAGGTTCTTTATTGAGACAGTAAGAAGGCTGAGAGGGAGACAGAGGAGAGAAGGTTCTTTATTGAGACAGTAGGGAGGCTGAGAGGGAGACAGAGTAGGAAAGACACAGGAGAGAAGGTTCTTTATTGAGACAGTAGGAAGGCTGAGAGGGAGACACAGGAGAGAAGGTTCTTTATTGAGACAGTAGGAAGGCTGAGAGGGAGACACAGGAGAGAAGGTTCTTTATTGAGACAGTAGGAAGGCTGAGAGGGAGACACAGGAGAGACGGTTCTTTATTGAGACAGTAGGAAGGCTGAGAGGGAGACACAGGAGAGAAGGTTCTTTATTGAGACAGTAGGAAGGCTGAGAGGGAGACACAGGAGAGAAGGTTCTTTATTGAGACAGTAGGAAGGCTGAGAGGGAGACAGAGTAGGAGAGACACAGGAGAGAAGGTTCTTTATTGAGACAGTAGGAAGGCTGAGAGGGAGACAGAGTAGGAGACACAGGAGAGAAGGTTCTGTATTGAGACAGTAGGAAGGCTGAGAGGGAGACAAAGTAGGGCAGACACAGGAGAGAAGGTTCTTTATTGAGACAGTAGGAAGGCTGAGAGGGAGACAGAGTAGGAGAGACACAGGAGAGATGGTTCTTTATTGAGACAGTAGGAAGGCTGAGAGGGAGACACAGGAGAGAAGGTTCTTTATTGAGACTGCAGGGAGGCTGAGAGGAGACACAGGATGGAAGGTTCTTTATTGAGACAGTAGGACGGCTGAGAGGGACAGACAGGTGAGAAGGTTCTTTATTGAGACAGTAGGAAGGCTGAGAGGGAGACAGAGTAGGGGAGGCACAGGAGAGAACGTTCTTTATTGAGACAGTAGAACGGCTGAGAGGGAGACATAATAGGAGAGACAGTTGTTTATTGTTGGCTGAGAAGGAGACACAGGAGAGAAGGTTCTTTATTGAGACATAAAAAGCTGGGAACGGCTTGATAAATTATGAGATGACCTTGTAATGTGTGCATATTGTGGAACATTTCACATGTATCCATGCATTTGGGGAATTGCCTTCAACTTCAATACGGCGTGTAGCACATGTTTTGAACCACCGGGGGGCAGGAGTGTACTTTTGAATGGCATTTTCTGGAACCAATAGATTCCTCCAAATTGCATTCAGTTCAGCATTTTGCATTCAAACTGCATTGAAGAGGAATAATAAAGGAGTGACGGACAAAAAAGACGGACGGACGCACGGACAAATCGATAGACAAGTCCAGGTTCTCATGAGTTTACTTGTACTCTGTAGACGTGTCGGTCCACGGAGGCTGCGGCTGGGGAGCGCGTGGAGGCCCTTCGCGGGCTCCGTGAGACCCTGACGCCAGAAGTGCAGTTGTCAAGTGAAACCCGTGGCACAGTGCCCCTACAGGACAGGTGAGGTAATGCAGGAGGGGGACATCGTCGATCAGTGATGCCGCCAGTAGTGCCTCTTTGGTGGCAATATCAAAGTCTGCCCAGAATCAACCACTAGGGGGCAGAGCAGAGTGTGTAGCAGGTGGGTGACGATATCAACCACTAGGGGGCGGAGCAGAGTGTGTAGCAGGGGGTGACGATATCAACCACTAGGGGGCGGAGCAGAGTGTGTAGCAGGGGGTGACGATATCAACCACTATCGTTTGGAAGTGTTTGTCTGTACAGCTGCTCATAATTGACTATATTGTTGAGGGTTATGGGAGGTTTGAGGGTGGAGGGAGGGTTGTGGGAGGGTTGAGGGAGGGTTGAGGGAGGGTTGTGGGAGGGTTGTTTGGTGTGAGGCTGGTGATATTAAGTGATGCCCCTCCCCTCCCCTCCCCTCCTGTTGTGGTTCTTAACTCAGCAGGGCGGAGCAGGTCAGAGGCCTCGCCCCCCAGAGAGCGGCCGCTACGCAGGCATCTGGCTCGCGGCCAATCAGGAGCATCCAGACGCCTCTCCCGGCCCGCCCACAACAACAACACCACCTCTCACCTCCGGTTAACACCTGCTCACTGGACGCACCGGACCGCCCACTGGATGTCAGGTTCCTCCTCCCGCCACAGGTTCAAGGCCGGCACCATGCAGCATCTGGGAAGGACCACCACAGCGATCAGAAACAAGAGCTGCTGCTGCATGTCGAGGACCCCTCACTGAAGGTCCACAGGCGGATACTTGGCGTTCAAACGAGCCGTCGGCAGCAAGGACCGGTGCTGCTGGCACAGGTATGGAGAGAAACCACACGGCGGTGTTTTAATAATAATAATAATAATAATAATAATAATAATAATAATAATAATAATAATTCATTGTATTGTGTTATCCTTCTGTAGTGTCGCAGTGAAAGGGTTAACCTTTTTGAGTGGTAGTGAAAGGGTTAAAGGGATACTTCAGTATAACTAGTTTCAGCAGTCTCACCTCTTATCTAAAGTCATCTACTAGTAAACTATAGTGACCCCTGCTGGTCGTCTGCTGTCAACACACCAGCGTTCCTCCCAGGCGTCAGGCTCCTCATTCACTTCCATTCATTTTGAGGACAGAGTTTAAATATTGTAGTGTTTTGAAGTTGATGCGTTCCTCGATTGGGAGCCAGTGGAGAGAGTGGAGGACAGGAGTGATGTGTTTGGTTTTTACTACCAAAGCCGCACTGCGCATGTAAACGGATGAGAGAGAAACTTTAAAAACATTTAAAGGTAGAATCTGTAATGTCGTCAAATCCCCCCCCCCCCCCCAATTATCCTTCCATCTGAATCGTTTTGATATTCAGTGAATCATTTGAAACGGATATTTCCTGTTTCTTAATTTAGAATGAACACGGTTATTAGTAAAACAATCCTAATTTCCACCGGAATGCGTTTTTCCGTTACCCAGTCAGCACTGCATCGCTTGGATGTAAAACTGGCCTTTGGCCTTTACCTAAGCCCCGCCCGCTGGCCATGCAGAGACAGATCCAGAAGCTTGATTGGCCGCGCTGGACGCTCTTAAGCCACAGCACCAGCTGTAGAGGAGACACTAATCCACGGTAATTGGATAGGCTCACCGCTCCTCCTCGACTCCGCTCTTCATTGTAACTGTTGTTGCCCCCCCCCCCCCCCTCGTCTCCTAGGCGATCGTCAGGGGGGACAACGTGGACAGCAGACAGACAGCGGAGCGGACCATTGTTGCGGCCACCACCCCCCCCCAGCAGGAAGCGTGCTCGTCGGAACAGGAAGTGGTGGAAAGGTAAGGGTCCATGTTTCGGTGGGCTCTGACGCTGCGTCTGTTGTGACACTTCACGTGGGACCTAACGGATCAGGTTGGCAGAGCAAGAGGCTAATTAAAATCTGGCACAAGTTAGTTATTGCTATCTGTGGCTACGGCGGATGACGAGTTGTTGTGTATATCTGTAACGGATGGTATCGTGAAGCGCAGTCATGAAGGACTTCAGATGTTGTGAAGTGACTGGGCTGAGTAGAGGTGCTATGGGTTAAACTCACTCTCACCCTCAAAAGACACATAGACACGTTACAAAGCAGTGAACTCACCTCTTGGTATAGTCAAGTCAAGTCAAGTCAGTTTTATTTATATAGCACATTTCCAGGCAGCGGCAGCTGGCACCAAAGTACTTCACAGGCAGGTTGATAAACAGGTAGGACACAGTAAAACAAAGAGGATAGAAGGGCCAGGGGTCTAGTGGTGATTAAGTGGGGGGAAGGCCAAGGAGAACAGGTAGGTTTTTAAAAGTGATTTAAAAGCCTGCACGGTCTGGGCGGTCCGTACGCTGAGGGGGAGGCTGTTCCACAATCTAGGCGCTGCGGTGGAGAAGGCTCTGTCTCCCCTAGTCTTGAGCCTAGTTCTAGGCACCACCAGTAGCAGCTGGTCAGCTGATCTGAGGGATCGTGGGGGGTGTGGCGGTGCAGGAGTTTGGACAGATAGGGAGGAGCCGTGCCATTTAGTGATTTAAAAATATTTAGGGCCAATTTAAAATCGATCCTAAAGCGGACAGCGGTCTGTGCTGTTGCCCGCGGCGTGGGAGACCCGGCTTCGAAACTCCCTCGGGCATCGAAGTTTAAGGTGACGGTGTCACAACCGTTACACACATCTCCCAATAATGCGACAAGCGAGGAGAGATGGACCTCTTTCCTTTGCTTTGTATCAAAGGGAAATATTATGAATTTATTATCCATGTTTTTCCTCCTTGCTTCTCCGGCCACTGTGAGCCACTCTGGGCTGTGTGTTGGCAAACTGCAATGTCAGTTAGTGTCACTACTTCATTGGGTTTGTGGACAGATTGATATGATGAATATCATTTATTTTTTACTTGCCAATGTCCACTGTCACCTACCCACGACCCCATTTTGGGTCGCGACCCGTAGTTTGAGAACCACTGCTCTAGCGAGTCCCGTCACGTCATCTTCTGCCCCCCCCCCCCCTCAGGTACAGAGAGTCCTGCCTGGCCTTCGACTCTCAGCTCCAGAGGAACCAGCGCTGTCTGGAGGCCGACATCCTCTCAGAGCCGCACAGCACCGCTGCCCTACGCTCCCAACACACACACCTGCAGGTGAGTGGAAGGAGCCAACACACACACACACACACACACACACCTGCAGGCAAGTGGGAGGAGCCAACACACACACACACACCTGCAGGCAAGTGGGAGGAGCCAACACACACACCTGCAGGTGAGTGGGAGGAGCCAACACACACACACCTGCAGGTGAGTGGGCGGAGCCTTCCTTTCAGATACTCCACTGAGACCCAACACACACCTGCATGCGAGTGGGAGGAGCAAACACACACACACCTGCATGAGAGTGGGAGGAGCCAACACACACCTGCAGGTGAGTGGGAGGAGCCAACACACAAACACCTGCATGTGAGTGGGCGGAGCCAACACACACACACCTGCATGTGAGTGGGCGGAGCCTTCCTTTCAGATACTCCACTGAGACCCAACACACACACCTGTAGGCGAGTGGGAGGAGCAAACACACACACCTGCATGAGAGTGGGAGGAGCCAACACACACACACACACCTGCAGGCGAGTGGGAGGAGCAAACACACACACACCTGCATGCGAGTGGGAGGAGCCAACACACACACATGCAGGCAAGTGGGAGGAGCCTAACTTTCAGATACTCCACTGACAGCCACTGACTCAGTTCATTATCTTATTATTATCTATTATCTTAGAGTATCTTTTCTGTACCTTTCCTTATAGTTGAGTCAAATTCAGAAATGTTTACTTATTATAACAACTCTATTATTCTATTAATATAACTCATTATAATTCCATTATTTTATATATAAATATATATATATATATTTATATAATACAATTATATTTTACATTGATTATAATTACCTACTGCTTTCACCGTCTACAACTGCCCTACACTGTAATCATAGTGATCATAATAATCACAACGACCTACCTCATATTATTGTCCATAATATAACTCTGTATGATAGCATGTACAATAGCTGAGCCACTGCCCAATATTATGTATATACCCATATTTGTCTGAATCAAATCAAATCAGCAGCACTTTGGTCAACCTGGGTTGTTTTTAAATATGCTATATATAAACACATTTGACCGTGACCTTATTTGTATGGTGAAGAAGCAGCGTAGTTAACTCCAGTATCAGAGTATAGTTTCGTCCCACAGTGTGATGTGCTCTGTCCCACTCTGGCTTCCTGCTCCTTTATCTCACTGTGTCTCTGGACTCTGGACTTCTCTCTGCATCTCCACTAATCTCCTGTAGTGTACAGGTTGCTTCTCTATAGTGGAGCAGTTGAATAGAGACGGTGCTGTAAACGTGCGCTCTCTGCTACACCGTGTTACAAAGACAAGCGGAAACATCAGGAGAAAACACATCAGGTGGTCATTCGGTTGTCCTGCAGGGAGTGTGATTTCTATCTGTGTGTGTGTGTGTCTTCTCAACAGGCTCTCAGGAAGGACACGGAGGCGCTATGGTTTGAGTTTGAGCTCCAGTCTTCCCAGCTCTCCCGCGTCCCCCTGACCGCGGAGGGGGGAGACGAGAGGGGGGGAGACGAGAGGACGTCCAGGCGCCTCGTCCAGCAGTGGCGAGGACAACAGATCTACCTGCAGACCAGGTGCCGTCAGTCCACCTCTACACACTACTTTCCCCTCCACCTCACACAGCCTACTGAGTAATACAGTAGATTGATTGAAAACTTTATTAACAGATTGCAGAATGGGTACAGTACAGTACAGCTCAATACACACAATTGTTAAGGGGATGCAGACCAGAGAAAGACTTTCGTCTTGTTTACATCAGGGTCCCACCATTTTCAATTCATCATGACATTTATGACATACACGACATACAGATATACAGATATATATCATGACATTTATGACATGCATGACATACAGGTATACAGTACTGTTAAATTTGTGACATACAAGACAGAGATTCTAACAGAAAATATATACATACGATGGGGAGGAAACTGTACATTAGGAGGGGGTGGGTGGGTGGGAGTATGGGGAGTCTGAGAAAGTCACTTCTCTCTTTAAATCCAATTTATTATTATTATTATTATTATTATTATTATTATTATTATTATTATTATTATTATTATTATTATTATTATTATTATTATTATTATTATTATTATTATTATTATTATTATTATTATTATTATTATTATTATTATTATTATTATTATTATTATTATTATTATTATTATTATTATTATTATTATTATTATTATTATTATTATTATTATTATTATTATTATTATTATTATTATTATTATTATTATTATTATTATTATTATTATTATTATTATTATTATTATTATTATTATTATTATTATTATTATTATTATTATTTATTATTATGGTCTGTAGCTCTCACCTCCATAGCCATGAAGTGCTTTGAGAAGCTAGTAAAGGGCTACATCTGCTCCTCCCTCCCCATCAACATGGACCCCCTGCAATTTGCATACCGCCCCAACAGGTCCACGGAGGACGCCATAGCCCATGTGCTGCACACAGCAGCATCACACCTGGACAAGAGGCAGGGGAACTATGTGAGAATGCTATTCATCGACTACAGCTCGGCATTCAATACCATAGTCCCCTCCATACTCATAGCCAAGCTCAGGGACCTGGGCTTGAACTATGACCTCTGCCAGTGGGTCTTGGACTTCCTGACGGGCAGACCCCAGGTGGTGAGAGCAGGCAACTGCACCTCCTCATCCATCACCCTCAACATAGGGGCCCCCCAGGGCTGTGTTCTGAGTCCCCTCCTCTACTCCCTGTACACACACGACTGTGTGGCTCAGCGGAGTAGCAATACAATCATCAAATTAGCTGACGACACAGTGGTGGTGGGCCTGATCTCTGCCAACGACGAGAGGGCCTACCTGGAAGAGGTCAAGGTCCTGGCGGGATGGTGCCAGGAAAACAGCCTCTCCCTGAACGTCAGCAAAACAAAGGAGATGATTGTGGACTTCAGGAGGTCGGGGGTCAAGGACTACAGCCCCCTCAGCATCGACGGGGCACCGGTTGAGAGAGTCAACAGCTTTAAGTACCTCGGAGCCTACATATCCGAGGACTTGACATGGACCACACACATTGACAGTGTTGTGAAGAAGGCACGACAACGCCTCTACTTCCTCAGGCGCCTAAGGAAGTTCCAAGTCAGTCAGAAGATCCTTAAGAACTTCTACTCATGTACAATAGAGAGCATCCTGACTGGCAACATCACCTCCTGGTTTGGGAATAGCACTGCACAAGACCGAATGCAGACTACAAAGAGTGACACGTTCAGCCGAACGCACAATTGGAGGGGGGCTCCCCACCCTCCAGAACATTTACAACAAGCGTTGCAGGGGCAAGGCTAAGAGAATCATTAAAGACTCCAGTCACCCGAACAACTGCCTCTTTGAACTGCTGCGGTCAGGCAAGCGATACCGGAGTCTCAAGGCGAGCACAGAAAGACTCAGAAGAAGCTTCTATCCCCAGGCCATCAGGCTGCTAAACGAACAATGAACACTACACAACAACAACCATCAAACGCACATAGCACACACATCCACACGCACACACTCACTTTAAACAAACACACTGTAGCACCCACTCCACACACTTTATAGCACACACTCACTTTAAACAAACACACTGTAGCACCCACTCCCCACACTTTATATTTATTGATGAAGGATTGCACTACAACTCGTACACCTTACTGTAAATTGTACCTAAATTGTACCTCATCCCATTTCTGCTTTGCACTATATAGTACTGTACATTAGTACACTGCATAGTATTGTATATTATATGGTAACTCAGTTACGTCTATTCTGCATCGAACATTGTACATATGTCTATACTGAACACTGTGACCTCATTTTCTACTTCTATTTTCTACTTCTAAATTACATGCTATACTATGTTATTTGATACTATCTTGTCTAGCACAGTCTCTGGAGCGTAACAGTAAGAAGCATTTTGTATGAAAGTATTCTGTACTTCTGTATGACAACTATTAAAGAAACTTGAATTATTCATTATTATTATTATTATTATTATTATTATTATTATTATTATTATTATTATTATTATTATTATTATTATTATTATTATTATTATTATTATTATTATTATTATTATTATTATTATTATTATTATTATTATTATTATTATTATTATTATTATTATTATTATTATTATTATTATTATTATTATTATTATTATTATTTGTTAAGAGTCAGATAGTCCTAACAGTTCTCAAGTTCACCAGCCGTTAGTTCTCCAGTAATTGGCAGCAGTCCGTGCCCACAGTTGTATAGGATACAAGGGAAAGGAAGCCGTTTTGACAGAAATTGAAAGGTGACAAATATATTTGTGTATATTTTGGTCCGTTTTCCCGTTAGAATGGCCTCCTTAGACAAGACGGCTGACCTAATGGAGTCGGCGGAGCATCAGATCACACTGATCACAGAGCAGCTGGAGCGGATCATCAGGCAGCCGGTGGCCATCTCCTCCCTGGCCGTGGCTGATCCCAGAACTGCCTCTGACTTGAAGGTATTGACTGTGGCTCTTCTCTGACGATTGAAGGATTTACATTGACATTTTACTAGGCATTTATTGCAGACTCACACGAGATACAAGCTTTGTGACGTGAAAATGAAAAGGAATCTAATAATAATAATTAGGGATGTCCGATATTATCGGCCTACCGATATTATCGGCCGATATCGGCATTAAAATGTGATATCGGAAAATATCTGTATCGGTTTTCAAAAAAAAATTAAATTATTTACCCAGGCAAGCAAGTAAGAACAAATTCTGATTTTATTTATTGTCAAATAAACCCTGCATATATCGGTATCGGTTGATATCGGTATCGGAAATTAAGAGTTGGACAATATCGGTATATCGGTATCGGTAAAAAAGCCAATATCGAGCATCCCTAATAATAATAATAATACATTTTATTAGGGATGTCCGATATTATCGGCCTACCGATATTATCGGCCGATATTGGCATTAAAATGGGATATCGGAAAATATCGGTATCGTTTTTTTTTTTACATTTCTATAACATTTATTTACTCAGGCAAGCAAGTAAGAACAACTTCTGATTTTATTTATTGTCAAAAGTATGCATAATGTTATGTTAATTCCTCAACAAGACATATGTAATGTTAATTACCTGAAATTATTCAGTTTTTTGGGGGGGGGAAATATATCGGTATCGGTTGATATCGGTATCGGAAATTAAGAGTTGGACAATATTGGTATATCGGTATCGGTAAAAAAGCCAATATCGAGCATACCTACATTTTATTTATAAAGCGCTTTTCAAGAACCCAAAGACGCTGACAATGGGAAAACAAATGAACAGAGAAACAAAGAACCACATGGAATAAGCAACAGTATGAAGACGCAGGACATAAAACCACGGGTAACAAGTAACAAATAACAAATAAGTCCAGTAGGGGAACAGTCAGGGAAGTAAGGAAACCGAGGGGAGGGGGGGGGGGGGGGGGGGGGGGGGGGACAGGAGAGGGAGAGAAAGTAGGGAAGGGGAAGGGGGCGTTATTTTTAAACCTAGCCGCATTTCTCGGAGACGCTCTCTGATTGGCCGGCGCCTGTTTCTACACTGGTTAAGCTTAGGGACTCTTTCAAAGTTGGTTAAGGTTAGAGTTTGTCTTAGAGCAGGGCCCTGTTTCTTGTACGTGGTTCAACTAAGTCGATCAAGATGTCATTATCCAGCTTCAGTTAACCCGATGTTTGAAGCCGGGATTTTCCTGTTCCACGAAGGTGGATTCAGTCTCGTTAACTCAAGCCAGACTTGCGACTCAGGCTAAATGCGCGCGGCCGCTTTAGGTGAAAAGCCAGCACGTATCGATGGCAGAGATCCTGATTCTCTAACGGCATTGATTGATTAATTGATTTAAGACTTTATTGACAGATTGCAATACGGCTCAATCGCCTCGCCGACAAGTTAAATGCGTTATCTATAGGCTAATTTTAAGTCCCTCATTACCTCAATCAATCAGATTATATTTCTTTAAACTTGCCTGCTGGATTGAATAATCAAATGAGATCTTGCTAGCAAAAATAATTAGTTAACTGTTATACAGAATTACGATACGGCTCTCTTACCCATTGATTGATGTATAGTCAATCTTTAACTTATCTCCAATGTGGTCTAACGGGTTGTTCTTTTGACTTTCACACAGACGACCGGGGTTCGAGACCCTAGTCGTCTCCTTCTTTTTGCAATATAGGAATAATTCAATTTGGTGCACGTTGAGAGCTATATAAAGAATGACATCCTCAATGCATGTAGATTTATAATATTTTAACTTAAAACCAGGCTACTTTGGCGTATAATCATTAATATTATATTCAAAAAAATCCTATTGGAAACACCGGGTTTTGAACCCCGGTCGCTGGGTTGGCAGGCTTGAGCACTAACGCTGCACCACTGTGCCAGATGGGATAAATCCATTGTTTATACATTAATGAACGAGAGACCCGTGTTTAGAATATCCTTTGTTTTGAATGAAGTTTATCTCTTTATCCTCATTCATTAATGTGACGTCAACGGCTCATTCAATTTCTCAAATCCGTCAAACAGCGCATCTCATCAGACATCTTAATCCCAGTTACAATTAAAATAACCACATAATGTGTACATCGCACGAGCGAGCGCCACCGTCGCCACGGTATATATAACGTGCATTATTTAGGACAAAGTGAATTTAGTATCAGCATTTTGGGTCTATTTTACATTTCAAAAGCCCCCTCTGGAAGAATGGAGCACAAAAACGTAATTCAGAATGGTATAATGCAGATCGTAGACTGTGGGAATAGTTTCAGGAAACGAGCTGTCACTTTCTTTGCGGGGGCGTGGCTCTGCGTGATCCGGCTAACTTGAACTTGAACTCTGCTTTCGACCAGGCTCAAACTTTTGGATCTGTTGTCATGGTGATTTGGAAAATCCACGTACATGGAACCGGAAAGTCCGGCTAACTCAGTTATCCAGTTAAAGTTATCCGGCTAACTCAGTTATCCAGGTACAAGAAACAGGGCCCAGGGCGATAGAACGGCAGGTAGTTTGCAGGCTGTTCGACGCGGAAATGGGCAGAGACACAGCTCGTCACGCGATTGGGCAAACATGTCAGTGGCCAATCAGAGAGTG
Source organism: Notolepis coatsorum (assembly GCF_963971535.1). Lineage (NCBI taxonomy): Eukaryota > Metazoa > Chordata > Actinopteri > Aulopiformes > Paralepididae > Notolepis > Notolepis coatsorum. The sequence continues at coordinate 55,703,634 of NC_140169.1, forward strand.
TCAGTCAGTGGCCAATCAGAGAGCGTCTCCGAAAAATGCGGCTAGGTTTAAAAATAACGTGGGAAGGGGAGGTGGTAGGTTGGAGGAGGGTGGTTATGGGTAGAGAAGGTTGTATGCTTGGGAGAACAGGTAGGTTTTAGAATCCAATCTGTTGAATTGTATACAGTATTGTATATAGTATACCTTTAACATTGACAGACTGTACACAGTAGTACACCTTTAACCTCTTAAGTAGGGATGTCTGATATTATCGGCCTACCGATATTATCGGCCGATATCGGCATTAAAATGTGATATCGGAAAATATCGGTATCGGTTTTCAATTTTCTTTTTATTTTTTTAATTTTTTTTTAACATTTCTATAGAAATGATGTCCGATATTATCGGCCTACCGATATTATCGGCCGATATCGGCATTAAAATGTGATATCGGTTGATATCGGTATCGGAAATTAAGAGTTGGACAATATCGGTATATCGGTATCGGTAAAAAAGCCAATATCGAGCATCCCTACTCTTAAGCCCTAGCCATATTTACAGAAAATCCACCTAAAAGTACATACCCAAGTAAATGGAAGGCTGCTCCACTTCTACAAGTCCCATTTGCATGTTCTTGGTGTCTAGCGACATCTATGGACCCCAGGGAATGTATTCCCAGTAGGGGTGTAACGGCACGTGTATTCGTCTCCTGCAACTTCACGGTACGGCCGTCACGGTTCGGTACATCCAGCCATACGACGAATACGTCTCATACGACACTAGGTGAAACTATAGGGTTCCACGTTTTACAAATGTATGCTCAATATCTTTACTTTACTTTACACTGGCTTACTAACAGTCTTAACACAGAAGGTCATTCATTTAACGTTGAATATCAAGCTTGTATTGCCACATTTAGATGATGAATAAAACGTTGAAGCTTGTAAAGGCAGGATGACAAGGCGACATAACAAATTAACACGCACTCTGCACTGGGCTGTTTCCTCCCCTCCTCCCCTCCCCCCTTACTACAGGTGTCCCTGAAACAAAACCATGAATGAATGATAATAATGACACTTAAAATCATTCTTTGATTGCTGTTGTTATAGGGTTAGGGTCTTTACTCTTGGCTACATTTGAAAAAGAAACGCAAAATCACTTAATACGGACTGTATTGATCTATTTGTGATGTGAAATATATCTCGGCCGATCAGGCTTAAGAGGTTAACATTGACAAACTGTATACAGTAGTACACCTATAACATTTACATTTACATTTCACATCGTACATTACATTTACACACTGTTTACAGTAATTGTAACTGAGGGGTACAATTCCCTGACTGTATTGATAAGTATGGTATCATTAAACCACTACCGCTTTATGTACTTTAATTACTGGCCATACAGTACATGATATATGAATATAATGAACACTTCCCACAATGAACCGGTTCTACACAAAGTTGTCTTTAAGTATTTATTGCAGCAAAAGGTACATAATACTTCTCGATATACTTTGAATGCACTTGTAAGGCAAAGGAATGTGCGTAGGCAAATCAACAATGAATGTCCATTCTCTGGTTACGCAGGAGGTAGTTATACAACCTGAATCTTAGGGAATTATATCTATGGTACACTAGTAATATAGCGGGAGATACTGGAAGGGTCCCCCTGGTTGTAAGCCAGCAGGGGTAGAAGATCTGTCGGTAGTAGAGAGTCTGGTCAACGATGACTAAGGAGACTCCAAGTACAGGAGACGGTGCAATAGCCTCTTGATCCACAGACAAATACAGCTGTTCTCCGTAGACTGTAGCTCCACAGTGAAGAAAGCTAGCCGGCCTCAGGCTCTCTGAGGCGCCGACTCGACTTGGCTCCTCGCGGGGTAAATCCAACACGTGCAGGCGTCTGCGATTCTCCGATCCATAAATCACAGGACCAAAGCAAATATATTCCAGCCGCAAAGGGCTATGTAGTCGTCGGGTAGATTAATCCAGTGTACATGTCCACACGGTTCTCGTCTAGGTCTCCTCGGGTGAAAGCGCAATGAAAGCAGCCCAGCCTGGATAAGAACTCTAGCTAATACGAGGAAGCGTTGGGGATGCTGGTCACTGTAGAACTTTAGCCGCACGATACACTATACACAAATAGACTATTATTGACTTAATAGAAATATGTCGCACTCGACGGTATAGCGCCAAACTCTGACAATTCAGTTATTAATTCGCACGCGGTCTCAATGCTCTATTCTGGGGCCAAACAGGCCATACTTCACCGCACGTTGTATCGTGGGTGAGGCTTCAACTTATTGGGTAACTCTTGACTTCTGACTAAATAAGACTAAGTGCTTCTGTATTCACCTGCGCCGTATTTATACGCACGGTGAACAAACTAGTGCCAATGACATTTCTGTCTCGTATCCCTGGGCAAGGCCGGGCATGCACAGACATGTCTTGACGGTGACTTTGAACCTGACTCCGGAGGCGCGGCTCTGGCGCCGGTGGACCGCTGTCCAATAGGAGAATGAAATATTATGGTCTGGGCTAAGGGGATATTCCGTGTATATGTACAAGGAATATACAAGGGATATCAAACGATATACAAATACTATGCAATATATATCAATAAATAAATATATATATTCGGTTTAATCTGATCCTTTGTAACAGTAATACATATTTTACATTGACAAACTGTATACAGTAGCTTTAACATTGACCAACTGTATACATTTACATTTAGTAGTAATAGTACTAGTAGTAGTTTATTCAGTCATCATCTCACACAATACAATAATATGTACAATCATTTAACAACAATATTTGATTTTTACAGTGACTGAAAAGGTACAGACTGAAGCATAATGCTTATACGTGCCTGTCCTATATTCTTAACCAAATTAAGACTCCAAAACAGTATTCTAAAAGAAAATAGCAAAAAACAGTATTATTCACCTTTGTAGTTTTCAAAAATAGCTTTACAAACCATTTTCATTTAGTCATTTAGTCATTTAGCTGAACGCTTTTATCCAAAGCGACTTACAAATTCTGTACGACAAGTCATCAGGAAGGGCACAACTCTATCAGCTGAGTAACCATGTTCATCAAATGGTGGAATGAACTACCCACCCCAGTTAGGACAGCCGAAACCCGTCCAATCTTTCGCCGTCGACTAAAGACGTACTTCTTCAACCATTATCTAAAAAAATAAAAAATTAAATAAAAAGATATCTAATCCTAACTAACCTTACTGTCATGCACTTGTCCTAATAAACTAACCTACACTGTAACACTCAACACCTTGATGAACATTGTTACTCAGCTGATAGAGTCGTGCCCTTCCTGATGACTTGTCGTACAGAACTTGTAAGTCGCTTTGGATAAAAGCGTCAGCTAAATGACTAAATGTAAATGTAAATCAAAGTGTTGAGTGCTACAGTGTAGGTTAGTTTATTAGGACACGTGCATGACAGTAAGGTTAGTTAGGGTTAGAATTTTTTTTGAATTTCTTTTCCCGCTTTAACATGGACCAAACTGTATACAGTACCTTTAACATGGACCAAACTGTATACAGTACCTTTAACATGGACCAAACTGTATACAGTACCTTTAACATGGACCAAACTGTATACAGTACCTTTAACATGGACCAAACTGTATACAGTACCTTTAACATGGACCAAACTGTATACAGTACCTTTAACATGGACCAAACTGTATACAGTACCTTTAACATGGACCAAACTGTATACAGTACCTTTAACATGGACCAAACTGTATACAGTACCTTTAACATGGACCAAACTGTATACAGTACCTTTAACATGGACCAAACTGTATACAGTACCTTTAACATGGACCAAACTGTATACAGTACCTTTAACATGGACCAAACTGTATACAGTACCTTTAACCCCGCCTCTCCGCCCAGGAGCTGGACCGCAGGCTGATGTCCGAGCTGAGCGGCCTGCTGGGCCGGCGGGGCGGGGCGGCGCAGGAGAGCGGGGGGCTCCTCCACGGCTGCAGCCAGCGGCTCCACCAGCTCCGCCAGCGGCTGAAGAAGGCGGAGTCGGCCGCCCAGGCCCTGGAGCGCTTCCTGGCCGGGGCGAGGGAGGTGGAGGCCGGGATGGCGAGGACCGGCGACGAGGCCTCCGGGAGGCGTGGGGAGGAGGAGTGGGGCCCCTGGCGGGACGGCGCGCGGCAGAGGGTGCGGCGGGCCGGGGACGAGGGCGGCAGCGTGGACGGCCTCCTGAAGGCGGCGGGGATGACGCTCAGCGCGGGAGGGGGCGGAGCCACAGCGACGACGACGACGTGTCTGGACGCGGTGGCGACGTTGGCCTGGCGACTGGAGGAGATGGACAGAGAGAGGAGCGCAGGTGGGAGGGGCCAGAGTGAAGAGGAGGAGGAGGAGTCACACCTCCGAGGGAGGGGACGATTGGCGGAGAGGGAGGAGTTGGGGAGGAGTCGAAGAGAGAGCGAGGGTGATTCACCGCGTGCTGGGCGGGGCCAAGCGAGGGAGGGACCAGAGTCCGCAGAGGCGGAGCCTAAAAAGAGGAGGCAGGGTGTACGGAACGAGGAGGGCAAGGTCCAAGCGGAGAGAGGGGAGGACGGGGAGGACGAGGTCCAAGCGGAGAGAGGGGAGGACGGGGAGGCGGAGGAGGAGGAGGAGGGGCGGGCTCAGAGGAGGAGGGGCGAGGGGCCACTAGGGCCTGACGGCCAAAGAAGAGGAGGTCCGGGAGGGAAGGAGGGCGAGGAGAAGAGGAGGAGGAGGAGCACCGGTCAGAGGAGGCTGTCCTTGTCGAGGCTCCTGAGGGAACAGCAGGCAGCGGCGGAGCGACAGACGCTGACGGAGCTCACGCAGCCCGCCGTGCTGCAGAGGTAACACTTCGTACACACACACTTTATATACACACTTTATATACACACTTTATATACACACTTTATATACACACTTCATACACACACTTTATATACACACTTTATATACACACTTTAATATACACACTTCATACACACACTTTATATGCACACTTTAATATACACACTTCATACACACACTTTATATGCACACTTCGTACACACACTTTATATACACACTTTATATACACACTTTATATACACACTTTATACACACACTTTATATACACACTTTATATACACACTTTATATACACACTTTATATACACACTTTATATACACACTTCATACACACTTTATATGCACACTTCGTACACACACTTTATATACACACTTTATATACACACTTTATATACACACTTTATATACACACTTTATATACACACTTCATACACACTTTATACACACACTTTATATACACACTTTATATACACACTTTATATACACACTTTATACACACACTTTATATACACACTTTATATACACACTTCATACACACACTTTATATACACACTTTATATACACACTTTATATACACACTTTATACACACACTTTATATACACACTTTATATACACACTTCATACACACACACTTCATACACACACTTTATATACACACTTTATATACACACTTTATATACACACTTTATATACACACTTTATATACACACTTTATACACACACTTTATATACACACTTTATATACACACTTCATACACACACTTTATATACACACTTTATATACACACTTTATATACACACTTTATACACACACTTTATATACACACTTTATATACACACTTTATATACACACTTCATACACACTTTATATACACACTTTATATACACACTTTATATACACACTTTATATACACACTTCATACACACACTTTATATACACACTTTATATACACACTTCATACACACACTTCGTACACACACTTTATATACACACTTCATACACACACTTTATACACAAACTTTATATACACACTTTATATACACACTTCATACACACACTTCGTACACACACTTTATATACACACTTTATACACACACTTTATATACACACTTTATATACACACTTCATACACACACTTTATATACACACTTTATATACACACTTTATACACACACTTTATACACACACTTTATACACACACTTCATACACACACTTTATACACACACTTTATATACACACTTTATATACACACTTCATACACACACTTCGTACACACACTTTATATACACACTTCATACACACACTTTATATACACACTTTATATACACACTTTATATACACACTTCATACACACACTTCGTACACACACTTTATATACACACTTCATACACACACTTTATATACACACTTTATATACACACTTTATATACACACTTTATATACACACTTTATATACACACTTCATACACACACTTTATATACACACACTTCATACACACACTTTATATACACACTTCATACACACACTTTATATACACACTTTATATACACACTTTATATACAGACTTTATATACACACTTTATACACACACTTTATATACACACTTTATATACACACTTTATATACACACTTTATACACACACTTTATATACACACTTTATATACACACTTCATACACACACTTTATATACACACTTTATATACAGACTTTATATACACACTTTATACACACACTTTATATACACACTTTATATACACACTTTATATACACACTTTATATACACACTTCATACACACACTTTATATACACACTTTATATACACACTTTATATACACACTTTATACACACACTTTATATACACACTTTATATACACACTTCATACACACACACTTCATACACACACTTTATACACACACACTTCATACACACACTTTATATACACACTTTATATACACACTTTATATACACACTTTATATACACACTTTATATACACACTTCATACACACACTTTATATACACACTTTATATACACACTTTATATACACACTTCATACACACACTTCATACACACACACTTTATATACACACTTTATATACACACTTTATATACACACTTTATATACACACTTTATATACACACTTCATACACACACTTCATACACACACACTTTATATACACACTTTATATACACACTTTATATACACACTTTATATACACACTTCATACACACACTTTATATACACACTTTATATACACACTTCATACACACTTTTTATATACACACTTTATATACACACTTTATATACACACTTCATACACACACTTTATATACACACTTTATATACACACTTCATACACACACACTTCATACACACACACTTCATACACACACTTTATATACACACTTCATACACACACACTTCATACACACACTTTATATACACACTTTATATACACACTTCATACACACACTTTATATACACACACTTTATATACACACATCATATACACACACTTCATACACACACACTTCATACACACACACTTATACACACTTTATATACACACTTCATACACACACACTTCATACACACACACTTCATACACACACTTTATATATATACACACTTCATATACACACACTTCATACACACACACTTCATACACACACTTTATATACACACTTTATATACACACACTTCATACACACACACACTTCATACACACACTTTATATACACACTTTATATACACACTTTATATACATACTTCATATACACACACTTCATACACACACACTTCATACACACACACTTCATACACACACACTTCATACACACACACTTCATACACACACACTTTATATACACACTTCATACACACACACTTCATATACACACACTTCATACACACACACTTCATACACACACACTTCATACACACACACTTCATACACACACACTTCATACACACACACTTTATATACACACTTCATACACACACACTTCATACACACACTTTCAACACACGCAGCTTCAAATGCAGCCCTGGAAGTCACAACCCCTGAACTGACACACAGCTAATATCTCCGTGTAGAAAACTGTCATGTATTTTTTGTGAACAGTACCACCATGTGGCCGAATGTCACAACACCGCTTCCCCATCATGGAGCAAACACATTATGTTCATTAAGTTTGGCGCAGACTCACAAGAATCACATCACTTCCTGTTTGTGATGCGTTGTTTCCACCAAACAGACCAATGAGAACGTGTCTCCTGTCCTCAGGAGGCGTGTCTTGGCGGAGCTGGAGAGCAGTCTCCTCGACCAGCGCTCTGAGCTACAGGACCTGTGTGTCGCGGCGGCGCGCCCTGATGACATCACACACGCCGCCGGGGAGCTGGAGACCCTCTGGGAGGAGACACACAGAGCGATAACAGACAGGTAACCGTGGTGATGAGGAGGAGGAGGATGATGATGATGATGATGATGATGATGATGATGATGATGATGATGGTGATGATGACGATGATGATGATGATGATGATGATGATGATGATGATGATGATGATGATGATGATGATGATGATGATGATGATGATGATAACAACACACAGAGCAATAACAGACAGGTAACCGTGGTGATGAGGAGGAGGATGATGATGATGATGATGATGATGATGATGATGAGGATGATGATGATGAGGATGATGATGATGATGATGATGATGATGATGATGATGATGATGATGATGATGATGATGATAACAACACACAGAGCAATAACAGACAGGTAACCATGATGATGATGATGATGATGATGATGATGATGATGATGATGATGATGATGATGATGATGATGGTGATGATGATGATGATGATGATGATGATGATGATGATGATGATGATGATGGTGATGAAACACACAGAGCAATAAGATGATTCTATTTCCAGTGTAGTCAGATACATAACCACTTCAGCTGAATGCATTCAAATATTGGGTTTTGTTTTTATACATCCAGAACTAAATAAAGTCATTCGTTATTATTACGGAGCACCACAATCCGTAGAGGTTTTTAAAAGCGGCCTAAAAACATTTCTTTTTAACACTATGATCGCCGGGGACGAGTTAAGACGTCATTCCTAGCCATGCTCATTCTGCCGAAGACGCCGTAACTCGTCTTTGATGTCAATATTTCAAAAATCTGTGAGCGAAATCATATTTCCCCTCCGGAGCCCTGAGACACACTGCAAAGCTCCACTCAACTCTCTAGCGGTTCAAGAGCGCCATCTGGTGGCCGATCGGCAGATCGCCAACCGGAAATGAGCCTTTGAACCGGTAGTGCTCATCCATATGTGGTCCGGGCACTCGCTATCGTTAGAGAGACTCTGTCTTGACACAGTGAACATCGATCGGTGCAAATAACTCGAAAAAACAACATGATTTGGACGTATACTATTATACAACCTGGAAATGGATCGGGCATTTCTCCATCCCATAATAGAAAAAATTCTGTTCCACGCTCATCTGCCAGCGGCGCGAGGAAGCCACGGTAAGATTCAGCGTTATATTCTAACGTGTTCCATATAAACTGCTATGATGAACATATGACCCACTCTGGATGAATCATCTAACGCTGCCCACGGAATTATAAACGATCCCCCGCCCATCCGGTCATCATCAGATGATATGTAGAAACTTCTAGAACCACGTCCAGTTGACATTTTTTATCTCGCACAGATTCCTACCAAACTGTATTTGATCATCAATATAATGCATTTAGGGCTATAAATCACGTTCTGAAGAAAGCTGCAGAAAACGATAAAAACATACTTATACCATATTTTAGTATGAATATGTGAATGAAAAAGTTTAACGTTGCTACACCCTGAACAATACATATAGGACATTGAATGGGCCATAATAATGGCAATTTAGCAATAGAATTTAAAAAGTTATAGCCCTGCAAAGAAGGGGAACTTCTCCATAGACAAATAGAGATGGCGCGGGATGGTAAATTATGAATTTAACCCATGGCGATCAAAGTGTTAACAAGGCTTTTGCCTGAATTTTCTTTTACTTTTATTTTTACTTCTATTCATTTGACTATTCTTTTTATTTTATTTTACTCTTAGGTTCTTCCATTTCACTGGTTGTTAGTCTTTTAATTGTTTTTATTAATTTTAAATTGTTTTATTCATTTAACTTTTGTCTATATCTCCTGTAGCACTCTGAGATTCTCACGAATGTAGAGCGCGGTACAAATTGAATCCATTATTATTATTATTATTATTATTATTATTATTATTATTATTATTATTATTATTATTATTATTATTATTATTATTATTATTATTATTATTATTATTGTAACTGAGGGGTACAATTCCCTGACTGTATTACTAGATATGATACTTACTACCACTACCTTTGTACTTAATATTCGGCCACCCAGTACACGGCATAAATATATTATCATGAACACTCTCACGTAGATGAAACGGATCCAACACAAATGTACGAATTAGAAACAGGTCTTTATTTCCTACACAGCGATGGTGTGTAGAATAAGCACTTAATCACTTAATTACATTTATGAATTGAAATAGTATGCACTTTTATGGCAAGGAGTATTCGTCGGTATATCAATAGATAATGTCCAATCTCTGAAGGCGCAGGTGGTAAATATACGACCTGGAATAGTTAAGGAATAACAGCAATGATACTTTAATGATTATAGGCTGGATACACTAGAGGGGGTTAATCCGGTCGCTTGTAAGCCGACAGGAGTAGGAGGGGGGGGGGGGTAGAATCCAGCTGCCTCGTCCGGCCAAGGGTATCCCAGGTGAACCCACTGTAGTGCCGTTCAATGCGCCGGCGATCCTTGGACCACAGATGAAAGCAGGTGGACTCTTTGTGGGCCGGCTCTCTCCGGTCCACGGGGGAGAGATGTGGAGAGACCTCGTCTTGCAGAGCGTCTCCTCACCTTGCGTCCTCTCCAGGGGGGGGGGGTTCCAACATACGGTAGTGTCGGGGGTCTTTATCCATAGAATAATCAAAGTATCCAAAGCATAATCCGTGCCTGGGAAGGCGGGCTGTCGTCGGTAGAATAATCCGGTATACAGGTCCACTCGCTCGTCGGCTCTGGGGCTCCTCGGGTGCAGCTTCACATAGGGTCAACCACCCTGGGTAAGCAGCCAGTTCTCTGCCCGAAACGATGGGGTACTGACTACGGTAGTATTCTCACCGCACGAAGCACTATATATTAACAGACTATTATTAGCTTAATAGACTACGTCCAACTCGACGATATAGTGCCAAATATGACTATTCAAATATTAATATACACGATGTCTCAATACCGATGGTAGGCCGAACTTGGCCTTACTCCCACACGTGGCATCGCGGGGAGGCTTTACGTCTGTGACTCTATTGGAGGGTAAGAAACTGGACTGAAAAGAAAGTCCTACTTTAGTAGCGCAGTATATATACGCACTATGAACAAATAGTCCCATTAGTGGTGCGGTAGCCAAATTCCTACGCGGAACTAGGACTTGTTCGTACATGTCGAGCGGTACGTTTGAACTGGGTCTGAGGGGTATGGCAGCCTGGCACCAAGGTCTCGACCAATAGTAGAATGGAGACTATTATGGGATGTTCAGTAGGCTAGAATGGATATTCAATGCATATTGTACAAGGAATATACAAGGGATATCAGGGAATATTAGAGAATATACAAATACAATTAAATATATATATATAAATAAATATATATATTCGGTTTAATCTGGCCCTTCACAACAGCCACCCCCTGAATAGGTCCCAGACCTAATCAGTTAAACGGAGACAGATTAATCGCGTTGTCTATTTACACATAAGGGTTTGCTGTAGGGGTCAGTCAACTTCACAAAGTCATAGGGTTGTAGGGTCATGGTCATCATCGATTGTGTCTGGGAGTCGAGGCAGTTCTATGAGCCTTGCCACGGGACGGGTGTAAGTGCGACCCTGGACGAGCACTTCAGCTGCTCGGACCTTGCCGTCGGCACCGGTGATCACTTTGCTTACGCGGCCGGCCGGCCACATAGCTCTGGGCAGTGATTGATCAATAATCATGACGACTGTTCCTTCTGTCAAATTGTCTCTCTCCTTTACCCACTTCTGGCGGGTCTGTAGAGACGGTAGGTAGTGCAGTAGGAAACTGTTCCAAAACTTGTCGGCTAATACTTGGCTGTATCTCCACATTCGTCGGCCGTTCGCTTCTTCAGGCCGGTACATTGTCTGGGGTAATGTGGGATCTAGCCGCCCCATCAGGAGTGTGTTGGGGGTAACTGGGTCGATATCCGCCACATCACTGGAGACATATCCGAGGGGCTTCGAGTTAAGTACTCCCTCAATCTCCGTGAGGACTGTCATTAGGACTTCTTCCGCCACAGTCTGGGCCCCAAGTACTGCGTACAGGGCTGTCTTTATGGAGCGCACTTCTCGTTCCCAAGTGCCACCGAAGTGGGGTGCGTTTGGGGGGTTGAATTGGAAATCAACCTGTGCTGGAGCGAGGTGGGTCTTAAGTTCTGGGCCCATAGCTTGGAAGCTCTCTCTCAGCTCTCTTTCGCCGCCTTTGAAGTTTGTCCCATGATCGGACAATAGGGTAGACGGTCTTCCTTTCCGTGATATGAATCTACGGAAGGCCATAAGGAATGAGTCTGTGCTCATGGTCGGGAGAAGCTCGATGTGTATCGCTCTGGTGGTCATGCATTTGAATACAATACCCCACCGCTTCTCGGTTCCTCTTCCTTTCTTTATGTGCAGCGGGCCAAAGCAGTCCATACCCGTTGAGTGGAATGGCTTGTCACCGATTCGGAGGCGACATGGAGGAAGGTCAGCCATCCTTGGTATGCTGGGCTGCGCGCGCCACTTGCGGCAGTCTAGACATGTTCGTTGGAAGCGTCGTACCGCCTCTCTTCCTTGTAGGATCCAGTAACGACGTCTGATTTCCGCGAAGACTCTTTCTGCTCCTGCGTGATGTACATCCTCATCGTATTTCTTTATAATCAGCTCTGTGACCTTGTGTCGGCTGTTCAATACGATCGGGTATTTAATGTCATCCGGTAGATTGGGGGCTCTGCGTAGGCGACCACCCACTCTGATGAGGGTGTGAGCGTCGCTCTCGGGGGCCAGGTGAATTAATCTGCTGTCGGATGGGACGGGCTTTCCTCCCTGTAGACAGGCCAATTCATCGGGGAACGAGTCTCTCTGGGCTCGCTGCAGTAGAAGCAATTCTGCTTCCTCGTAGTTAGCCGCTGACATATCAGCGGGGGACTTGCACTCCGGGTGGTACCGCAGGAATGTTCTTTGTTGTGCACTCTCTATGGACGTGCAATCGTTTATGTTAGGGTCGGTGGAGGCTACGGTGCTCAATCCACAGAACACAGACTTCTTAATTTCCACCTCCTCTGGACTTGCTTCCCTCGGGATAGGCATGGGCCACTGTCCTTCCGGGAGTCTTAGGAATGCGGGGCCGTCACTGTAGACATTGCGACGGGTGAGGTCATCCAGGGGCATCCCCCGGGTGATGACGTCAGCTGGGTTCTGTTTTGTATCAACGTAGCGCCACTCTGTTTCTCCGGTTAACTCTTCGGTTAAGTCTTGAATCTCGGTGACTCTGACTCCCACGAAGACTTTGTACTTGCATGAGTCCGATTTGATCCAGGCAAGTACCGTCGTGGAATCTGACCACAGGATTGTTCTAGACACCGGTATGGTGAGCTCACGTTGGATGAGCGTGGCTATGTGCGCTCCGGCTAGGGCTGCGCAGAGCTCTAGACGTGGGATAGATTGTTGCTTGCGTGGGGCTATTCTCGAGCGGGCGAGGACAAATGCTGTGTAGATCTCTCCCCCTTGGTCTTGGGCCCGCAAGTAGGCTACTGATCCGTAAGCGACCTCTGAGGCGTCACTGAAGACGTGTAAGTCCATTTTACATGTCTCTGGCCTCACCGTGGGTGGGAAGTAGCTTCGGCGCATATTAACGCCTGGGAGTGAGTGGAGCTCCATCTCCCACTCTCTCCAGGTGGATGCAAGGTGTGCGGGAATGGGGTCGTCCCAGCCCTGGTCCTTGTCCCACAATGCTCGTACAATCATTTTTGCCCTGGTGGTGTACGGTAGAATACATCCTAGCGGGTCATATTGTCGGGCGAGTGTTGTGTACACACTCCGTCTGGTGGTCGGCGCCGCCGCCGGCCTTCCCTGCTCCGTAGTCAGGGGCTTGTGTCTGTAGTGAAGCGAATCTGTTTTGAATCGCCACACCAATCCCAGGGTCATCTCCTGGGCTTCTCCCGGGATTGTAGCCATCCAGGTCTCGCTGCTGGCTGCCTTGTCCTCGGAGGAGAGGCTGCGCAGTACTTGCGGATCGCTGCTGGCCCACTGCCTGAGATCAAAGCCGCCTTTGATCAATGAGGCGCGGAGTTTAATCAGGAGAGCCTCGGCTTCTTCCTGGGTTGAAAGGCTTTGTAGACAGTTGTCTACGTAGAAGCTGTTCTTTACGCTGTGTCGGACCTCTTCGTCCGCTGCTGGGTCCTCTGCTACATGTTTCTGTAGTGCAAATGTCGCACAGCAGGGGCTGCACGTCGTTCCGAAGGGGAGGACTTCCCATTGGTAGATGGCTGGGTGCTCATCTCCTGGCTTCTCTCTCCATAGGAACCGTAACAGGGGCTTGTCCGCCTCTACTAATCTCACCTGCAGGAACATTCCTTTAATGTCCCCGCTGATGGCCACCTTTTCCTGGCGGAAGCGGAGTAGAACGCCGAGTAGGGAGGGGCCGAGTGTGGGACCGGGCAGTAACTCTTTATTCAGATTTTGGGATCCGATCTGGTAGCTGCAGTTAAATACTATGCGGTCTTTACCGTTGTGATGGACCTTGTGGTGGGGCACGTACCACGATTCAGTGGTCTGGTCAGCCTCTTTAATGTCCATCTTTGTGACGTGTCCCGCTGTGATGAGCTTCTCAATCTCAGCGCGGTATACACTCTCTTGGGCGGGGTTCTTGGCTAAGCGCCGCTCCGTGTTCAGCAGGTACCGTTCTATGGCGTCTGTCTTGGCGTGGAAAGTAGGCATTCCTTCTCGCCGCAGGAGTGGCGTGGCGTATCTCAACACGCCGTTGACCGGGACTCTCTTGGTCCCTGTCTCGAGGAGGTGAATGGCGTAAATGTCATCTTTAGAGCGAATGTCTTTCTTTCCATTCTTAAAGGGCATTTGTTCCAAGCTCCATAGCCGCTCTACGTGTTGCAGGAGTGCGGTTTCTCCCTCTGTGACTCGGGAGTGGAGACATCTAGTGGCTGTACTTCGGTTGAGAGATTTGGCGAGCGGGCCTTGGAGAGTCCATCCCAAACGGGTCTCGACTGCTGCAGGACAGCCTCGGGGTCCGGTATGAACCCGGTCTATCGGGACAATGAGGTCTGCATGGTCGGAGCCTATCAACAGGGTCGGCATAGCATTGTCTATGAGCGGGATCGGTAACTTGCGCAGATGTGCATATTTCTCCATCAGCTTGGCGACGGGGTATGTGTACCGCGACAGTCCTATTTCTTGGCTGGTGAAAGCGTCTGCAATCTGGTACCGTCGCTCAGGCTGGCCGCTTGCTGCGATAGAGAATGAGACATTCTCGCCCTTTATCGTCTTCAAATCTCGTCTTATTGTCCGAATTGTCATTTGGGTTTCGCTTCCCCGCAGCCCTAGCTGGGCCGCAGCGGAGGCGAGCAGCAGGGTCTTCTCTGACCCGTCATCGAGGACGGCGTAAGTGTCCAGGACTTTATTCTGGTGGCTTAGTGTCACACGCACTACTTTTAGGAGTACTCGGGCTCCACTGCTGCTGGCGGGATCGATGTACATGACGCTCGCTTTGCGGCTGGATGGTGCAGGTGAAGGGCGCCGTCTGTTACTGTCGTGAAGTATGTCCAGATGGGCTCCATCGCACTTGGTGCACCTTTTCTTTAAGCGGCATTCGGCTGCCATGTGTGAGCGCGCACAGTGAAAACAGCGCTTGTTGGACTTTATCCATTGACCTGCTTCCTCCGCGTTCAGCTTGGGGAAGGAGTCACATTGCGCTAGCCAGTGTTCTTTCTCACAGTAGGGGCACACTATCTTCCACTTCTCCGTTCTGGAGGGGGTACTGTGGCTCCTGCTGCTCGGTACTGACTCCGATTGGTGCATCACAGTCACCGATCTTCTTCCATCATTTAGTCGTCTGGTTCCTTCTCTGGAGCCAGGGGTGCTCCGTCCGAATGTATCTAGCCGTAGGCTGCTGACTTCTCTCGCCAGGAAGTCTGCTAGATCGAGGAGGTTCGGTTCGGGGCCATTCGGGTCTCTGTGGTCCCTCTGCCGCCTAAAGCGCTCCTGACGAGCGGGCGGCAGCTTCTCCAGGATCCTTTCCACATTTGAGTTGGCGTAAAGTTCATACTTCCCCTTCTCTCTTTGCGCTCCCAACATCCCTACCAGGGACTGCACTCTGATGGACAGGTCGTCCAGTGCTCGATTGTCTATTGCTGGGGGTAAGCGGTCGATGTGTCGGATCTCCTGGATCACGTAATCCCATATGCGCCCATACCTCTGGTCCAATGCTACCAGCGCTGCTGTGTATGGGGTGGTGGAAGTCGCGTAGGCGAGCGCTATATTATGTGCGCGGGGCACCTTTAAGTGCTGCAGTAGGATGGCGTATTTGTGGCGTTCATCCAATACATCCACCAACATGGTCTCCAGACACATGCGGAGTTCTGTATACTGGGCCCGGTTCTCTTGGGTGAAGTCGGGTACCATAGGCGTGCCAATGTATGACGCTGACTGTGGATACATCGGCGAGCGTTGGGGGAGAGGCCTCCTAGGCGAGTCTCCTCCCGCTCCTTGGTATGGGCTGGTACCGGCAGTGTACCATGGCCCGCTTGTCCAGGTGCTGTTCCTCGGTGCGGGTCGTGCGTCGTGCTCACCCGTGTATAGAGTCGGGGGTCTGTAGCGCAGCTCCGCGGGAGTATAGCCTGGGCTGTACCGGACCTCCTGGTCCGGTAGAGTACTGTGCTGTCTTCGGGCGCGGTTCTCCTCCTCTTCCTCTTCGTCTTCAGTTAGGTCATCCAGTGCTTGTAGTCTCTGGTTTAGCCTCTCCACAGGATATGCTGCTCCTTCCCGGTTGCTAGGTCTCGCTTGGACCGGTGGGGGGAGGTGGTCTGTGGGGGGTATAGACCTCGTCTGTTGGTCAAGTTCAGGGTTGTTTACTCGGCTAGGGGATGCCGCCCTGGAGGTGTGTCTAGACGAGTTCCTGGAGCCTCTGGCGGAGGGAGAGGGTGTTGTCCGTCTGATCAGCTGTTCTATTAGTTGCGACTGCTGTCTGTCGCGCGCTGCGTCCCGTTGAGCACCGGCTCGTTCTCGGGCCACATTCTCTTCCATCTGAATGCGTCTTATTTCTAGACGTATCTGCTCGTGTTCGCTTCGCTGCTGGATCTGCAGTCGGTCGCGTTCAGCAGCGGCGTTCAGGCTGATGAGGAAGGCCTGCTGTAGGGTCCTCTCTGCCTCGCTGGGAGAAGGCGGTTGTATAGGGGAGCCTTCCCTCGGGGTACTCCTTGCGGAGCCTTGGAGCTCTATCTCCACGGTGCTCTCCCCGTCTTCTTCCGTGCCGAGTTCTCTCTCGGTAGCGTTGTATTCCTCCCGGTACTCATCTGGGACTACTTCTTCAGTACTGGCGGGGTGTGAAGTCATGTCTGGTTCCCACTGGTCCCCACCGTGAACTTGGTCAGTTACATTAGAGCCCGTAGAGGCCTCTATGGTCGGGGTAGTCTGGGCGTTGGGGTTAGACATACTTTTACTTTCTAGTTTTACCGCGTTTACTGTTAGTAGAAGACTAGGTTGTTGACTGACAGCGTAAGCCTCTAAGTACTGAGGGAGCCGTCGTTCGCGCTGCGGGCGTTGGTTAGGAGGATCGTTTCGTGGAGTGTTCATCATAGGCCATTTCAATATTAATAACACTATATTAATATTACACTAATTACCCTCCGGCTCGAAGGACCAATTGTAACTGAGGGGTACAATTCCCTGACTGTATTACTAGATATGATACTTACTACCACTACCTTTGTACTTAATATTCGGCCACCCAGTACACGGCATAAATATATTATCATGAACACTCTCACGTAGATGAAACGGATCCAACACAAATGTACGAATTAGAAACAGGTCTTTATTTCCTACACAGCGATGGTGTGTAGAATAAGCACTTAATCACTTAATTACATTTATGAATTGAAATAGTATGCACTTTTATGGCAAGGAGTATTCGTCGGTATATCAATAGATAATGTCCAATCTCTGAAGGCGCAGGTGGTAAATATACGACCTGGAATAGTTAAGGAATAACAGCAATGATACTTTAATGATTATAGGCTGGATACACTAGAGGGGGTTAATCCGGTCGCTTGTAAGCCGACAGGAGTAGGAGGGGGGGGGGGGGTAGAATCCAGCTGCCTCGTCCGGCCAAGGGTATCCCAGGTGAACCCACTGTAGTGCCGTTCAATGCGCCGGCGATCCTTGGACCACAGATGAAAGCAGGTGGACTCTTTGTGGGCCGGCTCTCTCCGGTCCACGGGGGAGAGATGTGGAGAGACCTCGTCTTGCAGAGCGTCTCCTCACCTTGCGTCCTCTCCAGGGGGGGGGGGTTCCAACACACGGTAGTGTCGGGGGTCTTTATCCATAGAATAATCAAAGTATCCAAAGCATAATCCGTGCCTGGGAAGGCGGGCTGTCGTCGGTAGAATAATCCGGTATACAGGTCCACTCGCTCGTCGGCTCTGGGGCTCCTCGGGTGCAGCTTCACATAGGGTCAACCACCCTGGGTAAGCAGCCAGTTCTCTGCCCGAAACGATGGGGTACTGACTACGGTAGTATTCTCACCGCACGAAGCACTATATATTAACAGACTATTATTAGCTTAATAGACTACGTCCAACTCGACGATATAGTGCCAAATATGACTATTCAAATATTAATATACACGATGTCTCAATACCGATGGTAGGCCGAACTTGGCCTTACTCCCACACGTGGCATCGCGGGGAGGCTTTACGTCTGTGACTCTATTGGAGGGTAAGAAACTGGACTGAAAAGAAAGTCCTACTTTAGTAGCGCAGTATATATACGCACTATGAACAAATAGTCCCATTAGTGGTGCGGTAGCCAAATTCCTACGCGGAACTAGGACTTGTTCGTACATGTCGAGCGGTACGTTTGAACTGGGTCTGAGGGGTATGGCAGCCTGGCACCAAGGTCTCGACCAATAGTAGAATGGAGACTATTATGGGATGTTCAGTAGGCTAGAATGGATATTCAATGCATATTGTACAAGGAATATACAAGGGATATCAGGGAATATTAGAGAATATACAAATACAATTAAATATATATATATAAATAAATATATATATTCGGTTTAATCTGGCCCTTCACAACAATTATTATTATTATTATTATTATTATTATTATTATTATTATTATTATTACTATTATGTTTTTTATGGGTATTTTAGCCATTGTTATTGATACACTGAAATCTGTGTGTGTGTTGTCTGTGTGTGTGTTGTCTGTGTGTGTGTTGTCTGTGTGTGTGTGTCTGTGGTGTGTGTGTGTGTGCGTGTATGGTTTGTGTGTGTATGGTGTGTGTATGTATGGTGTGTGTGTGTGTGTGTGTGTGTGTGTGTGTGTGTGTGTGTGTGTGTGTGTGTGTGTGTGTGTGTGTGTGTGTGTGTGTGTGTGTGTGTGTCTGTGTGTGTGTGTGTATGTGTATGGTGTGTGTGTGTGTGTGTATGGTATGTATGTGTGTGTGTGTGTGTGTATGGTGTGTGTGTGTGTGTGTGTGTATGTGTATGGTGTGTGTGTGTGTGTATGGTATGTACTGTGTGTGTGTGTGTATGTGTGGACATAGGTTGTCTCAGTGTGGTGTCCTGGGTGAGCTTCTGAAGAGCTACCAGAGCGTCCGGGGGAAGCTGAGCGCCACCCTGCAGCGGGCAGAGCGCACCCTCAGCGACCAGGCCTCCTACCTGGGCAAGGCCAGCCTGCGCCACCTCCACACCAAGGTGCTGCCCTGCTTAACCCTTTCACTGCCACACTGCAGAAGGTTTACCCTTTACTATCACACTACAGACGGTTAACCGTCTGTAGTGTGATAGTAAAGGGTTAACCTTCTGTAGTGTAAATGGTAAATGGCTGCTTTTTTATATAGCACTTTACAATTTGTTACAAAATATTTTTTACCCATTCACTCACCGACGGCGGAGGCGACCATGCAAGGTGCTAACCTGCTCATCGGGAGCTATTAGGGGTTAAGTGTCTTGCTCAAGGACATCGACACGCTGCCCGGGAGGAGCGGAGATCGAACCGGGAACCTCCGGATTGCCAGACGACTGCTTTACCTCCTGAGCCACTGTCGCCCCCCCCTAGTGTGGTAGTGAAAGGGTTAACCTGCTGTCATGTGACAGTGAAAGGGTTAACCTTCTGTATTGTCGCAGTGAAAGGGTTACCCATTTGGTAGTGTGGCAGTGAAAGGGTTAAAGCTCCACTGTGTAGAGTCAGAGAAGTGAAAAGATTCAATGGCACATTTTCACGACTATGAATAAACAAACTGTTTGGAGCTAGAAAGCTAAAATAAGATAAGATGATCCTTTATCAATCCCCTTTGGGGAAATTCGGGTGTCAAAGCAGCACGGGGGGGGGGGGGTAGAGGGTGGGGGATACATAGCTCCACAGTCCTATACAGTCCAGTATCTATATACACTATAGATACAATATAAAAATATAAATACAAATACAATACAATATAATATAAAAAAGTACAAATACAAGATAGTCCAGTGATGTGAGTCTCTAGTTCTCAAGTCCCGAGTTCTGACAGTGATAGTTCTGGCAGCAGCACCGGCCGTTTACAGCTCCCTGGAAAATTACTGTTTCTAATTTACAAATATGATACAGTAAGTAGATATTCAAAGAGGTCATATTGTGCTTTTTCTGTTTCCCCCCTTACCTTTAATATGTTATATAGATGGAGGTGCATGTAGAATGTCTGCAGAGTTAGTAAATCTAAAGTCTGTGTCTGAGGGAGTTCTCCAGCAGTTTCTCTGTTCCTTGGATCACTTGGAATGTCTTTCTGGCTAGAAGGCCTTGTTTGTAGTCCAGTCTTTCTCACTAGAATGCCTTGTTTGTAGTCCAGTCTTTCTCACTAGAATGCCTGGTTTGTAGTCCAGTCTTTCTTGCTAGAATGCCTGGTTTGTAATCCAGTCTTTCTGGCTAGAAGGTATTGTTTGTAGTCCAGTCTTTCTGGCTAGAAGGCCTTGTTTGTAGTCCAGTCTTTCTCACTAGAAGGCCTTGTTTGTAGTCCAGTCTTTCATGCTAGAAGGCCTTGTTTGTAGTCCAGTCTTTCATGCTAGAATGTCCTGTTTGTAGTCCAGTCTTTCTCACTAGAATGCCTGGTTTGTAGTCCAGTCTTTCTTGCTAGAATGCCTGGTTTGTAATCCAGTCTTTCTGGCTAGAAGGTATTGTTTGTAGTCCAGTCTTTCTGGCTAGAAGGCCTTGTTTGTAGTCCAGTCTTTCTCACTAGAAGGCCTTGTTTGTAGTCCAGTCTTTCATGCTAGAAGGCCTTGTTTGTAGTCCAGTCTTTCATGCTAGAATGTCCTGTTTGTAGTCCAGTCTTTCTCACTAGAAGGCCTTGTTTGTAGTCCAGTCTTTCTCACTAGAAGGCCTTGTTTGTAGTCCAGTCTTTCTGGCTAGAAGGTCTTGTTTGTAGTCCAGTCTTTCTCACTAGAAGGTCTTGTTTGTAGTCCAGTCTTTCTCACTAGAAGGCCTTGTTTGTAGTCCAGTCTTTCTGGCTAGAAGGCCTTGTTTGTAGTCCAGTCTTTCTCACTAGAAGGTCTTGTTTGTAGTCCAGTCTTTCTCACTAGAAGCCTTGTTTGTAGTCCAGTCTTTCTGGCTAGAAGGCCTGGTTTGTAGTCCAGTCTTTCTCACTAGAAGGCCTGGTTTGTAGTCCAGTCTTTCTCGCTAGAATGCCTGGTTTGTAGTCCAGTCTTTCTGGCTAGAAGGCCTTGTTTGTAGTCCAGTCTTTCTGGCTAGAAGGCCTTGTTTGTAGTCCAGTCTTTCTCATTAGAATGCCTGGTTTGTAGTCCAGTCTTTCTTGCTAGAATGCCTGGTTTGTAGTCCAGTCTTTCTGGCTAGAAGGCCTTGTTTGTAGTCCAGTCTTTCTCACTAGAAGGTCTTGTTTGTAGTCCAGTCTTTCTCACTAGAAGGCCTTGTTTGTAGTCCAGTCTTTCTGGCTAGAAGGCCTTGTTTGTAGTCCAGTCTTTCTCACTAGAAGGTCTTGTTTGTAGTCCAGTCTTTCTCACTAGAAGCCTTGTTTGTAGTCCAGTCTTTCTGGCTAGAAGGCCTGGTTTGTAGTCCAGTCTTTCTCACTAGAAGGCCTGGTTTGTAGTCCAGTCTTTCTCGCTAGAATGCCTGGTTTGTAGTCCAGTCTTTCTGGCTAGAAGGCCTTGTTTGTAGTCCAGTCTTTCTGGCTAGAAGGCCTTGTTTGTAGTCCAGTCTTTCTCATTAGAATGCCTGGTTTGTAGTCCAGTCTTTCTTGCTAGAATGCCTGGTTTGTAGTCCAGTCTTTCTGGCTAGAAGGCCTTGTTTGTAGTCCAGTCTTTCTGGCTAGAAGGCCTTGTTTGTAGTCCAGTCTTTCTTGCTAGAAGGCCTTGTTTGTAGTCCAGTCTTTCTTGCTAGAAGGCCTTGTTTGTAGTCCAGTCTTTCTCACTAGAAGGCCTTGTTTGTAGTCCAGTCTTTCTCACTAGAATGGCTAGTTTGTAGTCCAGTCTTTCTCACTAGAATGCCTGGTTTGTAGTTTAGTCTTTCTCACTAGAATGCCTTGTTTGTAGTCCAGTCTTACTCACTAGAATGCCTTGTTTGTAGTCCAGTCTTTCTCACTAGAATGCCTGGTTTGTAGTCCAGTCTTTCTCACTAGAATTCCTTGTTTGTAGTCCAGTCTTTCTTGCTAGAATTCCTTGTTTGTAGTCCAGTCTTTCATGCTAGAATGTCCTGTTTGTAGTCCAGTCTTTCTCACTAGAATGCCTGGTTTGTAGTCCAGTCTTTCATGCTAGAAGGCCTGGTTTGTAGTCCAGTCTTTCTCACTAGAATGCCCAGTTTGTAGTCCAGTCTTTCTCACTAGAATGCCTAGTTTGTAGTCCAGTCTTTCTCACTAGAATGCCTGGTTTGTGGTCCAGTCTTTCTCACTAGAATTCCTTGTTTGTAGTCCAGTCTTTCTGGCTAGAAGGCCTTGTTTGTAGTCCAGTCTTTCTCACTAGAATGCCTGGTTTGTAGTCCAGTCTTTCTCACTAGAATTCCTTGTTTGTAGTCCAGTCTTTCTCACTAGAATGCCTGGTTTGTAGTCCAGTCTTTCTGGCTAGAATTCCTTGTTTGTAGTCCAGTCTTTCTCATTAGAACACCTTGTTTGTAGTCCAGTCTTTCTCACTAGAAGGCCTGGTTTGTAGTCCAGTCTTTCTCATTAGAATGCCTGGTTTGTAGTCCAGTCTTTCTCACTAGAATTCCTTGTTTGTAGTCCAGTCTTTCTGGCTAGAAGGTCTTGTTTGTAGTCCAGTCTTTCTTGCTAGAATTCCTTGTTTGTAGTCCAGTCTTTCTCACTAGAATGCCTGGTTTGTAGTCCAGTCTTTCTCATTAGAATGCCTGGTTTGTAGTCCAGTCTTTCTCACTAGAATTCCTTGTTTGTAGTCCAGTCTTTCTGGCTAGAAGGTCTTGTTTGTAGTCCAGTCTTTCTTGCTAGAATTCCTTGTTTGTAGTCCAGTCTTTCTCACTAGAATGCCTTGTTTGTAGTCCAATCTTTCTGGCTAGAAGGTCTTGTTTGTAGTCCAGTCTTTCTCATTATAATACCTGGTTTGTAGTCCAGTCTTTCTCACTAGAATTCCTTGTTTGTAGTCCAGTCTTTCTGGCTAGAAGGTCTTGTTTGTAGTCCAGTCTTTCTTGCTAGAATTCCTTGTTTGTAGTCCAGTCTTTCTCACTAGAATGCCTTGTTTGTAGTCCAGTCTTTCTTGCTAGAGCACCTGGTTTGTATTCCAGTCTTTCTTACTAGAATTCCTTGTTTGTAGTCCAGTCTTTCTCATTAGAAGGCCTTGTTTGTAGTCCAGTCTTTCTCACTAGAATTCCTTGTTTGTAGTCCAGTCTTTCTCACTAGAATTCTTTGTTTGTAGTCCAGTCTTTCTTGCTAGAATGCCTGGTTTGTAGTCCAGTCTTTTGTTAAATAGACGAGACGAAAATGAAAATATGAAACTGGGAAATGGCCATAACATGTGCTCTTTAAATTAATCAGTTAAACTTACAGTACATTTCATTTAACTGCCTTTTCAAGTATGTCATCTCGTGTGTGTTTGTGCTAAGAGTAAAACCTACCAGTTTGTATTCAATGTCTCTTTAAACCAAGAGAAGGAAAGTATAATTTAAGAGGGTTATGTATTCTTAAAACATGTAAAAAAAAAAGTAAGAACTAATGTAAAAGCTAGATGTGTTTCAATTTTGGGAGTTCAATTATGGAATAGCCTTAGTGATGGGTTGAAGTTGTGTACTTCTCAGGGGAGATTTAAAAAAGCCTTAACACTTTCAGTGCCCAGCAGGGGGCGCACATTTAGTGCTTGAATGCCCACCATGCACGTCAATGTTAGCATTAATATTGCCTAATCTATGTTTTAAATTATGGCTATGTGTCTAATCTGCCCGTCGCATTATCAATGACTCATTTCCAGTCAACATTGTCGAAGCGGATTGTTTTTTTATCGGTTCATTTACGTTTTATAGCATTTTGAAAAGCCCTCGTTTTCACGGAAAAAAAAAGATTCCATGATAATCGCCCTGTACTGTAATATTCTAGAACGTTGTCATTTTTCGGCCTATTTATGAATCGTTTGCAAATAAACGCTAGATTATCGATAGTATATGTGTACGTGTGCGTGCTGGTGCCGCGTGCTGAAAATCGATTCTCTCAGTTCCTGATCGCTCTTACAGTCAAACAGCCATATCACATTATAGGGGAAAAGCTTATATCTCCGTGAAAACGGGTCTGATTATCCTAAGACTGGTAAAATAGATTCCTTACCTGTGATCAGATGGTATCCAAATGGATTATTCCAATTCCTGATCGCCATTCCAAAAATCTATCCTTTTATTGATCCAACATGTATACTGTAAAACACATATTACACGCTGTGCTGAGGGTCCAGAATGAATCTGATCGGCTCCGGTTACATGCGTGAGAAGTAAAATGTGGATTCCGGAGTTTTTTTTTCTCATCCAGTTTCATTGAGTCCAATCCAAAATGGTGCATTACCATCTGGGAGACATAGGGGGCGCTTTTTTCACATCTGAGCACCTGGCAGGGCAGGGTTACGGTAGACTCGGTTGATGAAATATGAATTCAGATCGCTAATAAAAAAAAAAAAAATTTGAATTCTCGTGATGGGCATTCAACCCGCGGGCTGATAACCCGAGTTATCTCGTGATGGGCATTCAAAGTGTTAAAGGATCAAATAATTCAGGAGTACAGTTTTGAGTAAAATATCAAACTTTTGTTTTTTTCAATTTTTTTTATCTTGCAGCATATTTTAAGTATTTTCTTTTAAATATTAAAATATATTTCGTTTTTAAGAATTTGTAAAGGATAGGCAAAATAAGCTTCAGCCTATTCCCTTTTTTCGGTCGTTGATCTTGGATTTTGTGTGTGAGCTTGCCTTGAATATGTACATTTGTGATTGACTTTTTTTCTTAATTTTTTTTAAGGCCAACACAAGTGTGTTTTTGATTTATCTGTAAACAAGATCGAAAAATAATCTTCATTCATTCGTTCATTGTCCTCAGGTGGCGTCCACCAAGACGGAGCTGGGCGGTGTGGGGGAGGAGGTGGAGGCACTGCGGGGGATCAGCAGGCAGCTCCAGGCTCATCATCTGCGACTGATCCAGGACAGCAGCGCCCCAGACGTCCCGTTCGAGAGAGAAGCCGACGGCCTCATGGACCGCTGGCTGGATGTGAGTCCATTAACCCTTACACCTCCAATGCCGTTACTCACGTTACACCCACGTTTTTGGGATTCGAACTTCATCAGGGTTTTTCGAACGGACGTTCAAACCTTCGTTTTTAATAAATATCCTCAAACTAAATCCTCAATTTGAATAAAGGGATTAATCTGATTAAATTAGTATTTTTTTGTATAAAATCTACTTTCTTTAATGAATATAACTAGTTTTAATACTATAATATTAGTGTAGTCTAATCTTTATCTGCAACTGTGAAGAAAAACCCCATTGGTTAAAAACAGAATGAATAGACACATAAAAAAAGATATATAAAAAAAATAAACACATTTTTTATTTTGTATTTTTTATTAAAAAAATATATTCTAATGTTGATTTAGAATTCGAATGCCAACGTAATGAACGAAGGTTCTAAGGTTTGGACGTTTGGGCTCAGCCCTATTACACAGGTGAGTCCATTTAACTCTTACACCTCTCTCTCTTTCCAGCAGGTGTTTCAGCTGTAGCTCTCTCTCTTCTCTCTCTCTCTCTCTCTCTCTCTCTCTCTCTCTCTCTCTCTCTCTCTCTCTCTCTCTCTCTCTCTCTCTCTCTCTCTCTCTCTCTCTCTCTCTCTCTCTCTTTCTCTCCTGCAGGTGTTTCAGCTCTAGCTCTCTCTCTCTCTCCCCCTGCAGGTGACAGAGAGAACTGACTCTCACCTGGAGAACCTGCGTGTTGGCCTGTCTCTGTGGGAGGGGCTACTGCTGCTGGGGGAGGAGGTGGAGAGCTGGAGCACCAATAAGCTGGCAGCCTTTGCTCAGGCTCCGCCCCTTCAGACTGAGGATGAGGTCAACACTATGCAGGTAAAAATAATACTGATGGGTGGGAGGGGTTGGAGTAAGAAAGCAGGGATTTGTACTTTACGCTAGTATTATTAGGTTTGTATACTTGTACTTTTACTCAATTATATTTCAGAGGGAAAAAACATACTTTTTACTCCTTACATTTAAAATGCAGACCTACAACGTACAAAGTACAAATCTCGCAGGTCCAACCATTTTAACACATTGGGCGCCGGGGGTTGTGCCCATCATTGTACCCAGTCTATGGAGATGTTTACCTTCTTTGCAGGGCTATAACTTTTAAAATTGTATTGCTATATTGACATTACTATGGCCCATTCAACATCGATTATCTATCGTTCAGGATGTGGGAACGTTATATTTTTTCATTCATACATTGTTGTGTTAATACCGTCTAGAATATAAGTATGTTTTTAATGTATAAAGCAAAAGGTAATGTACGGTACTTCCAGGAAACATTCAAGAACTGTTCTTTGATAGAGAGGGGGGTTATAATCTGAGGGGAGAACTAAATTCAAAAGTTCTTAGTGTACGCACTACCATGAGAAGACACTGCATCTCGATATGTGGAGTGAAACTGTGGAACTGTCTGAATGTGGTGCTAAAGCAATGTCCAAATATGAGACAATTCAAACTGAATTATAAGGAAATGATGTTCACGAGGTACAGGGATGAGGAAGGGACTTGACATTCACGGGTGTTTACATTTTTATTTGATTTCTTTCATGTTTTACATATATAGTTTTTGTTTTTTGTTTTGCATATATATTTGTTTTGTAAGGTTTTAAATCAGTACACTCATTTGAATAGTGGAAAAGGGGTAGGATTAAATAAGTGTATACTTCTTCCTACTCCTTTTCGAACATGTAAATTGAGTTATGTTTTGCTTTTGTTTGTTTATTTATTTATTTTCCATTTAATTTCTTGAGATCAATGATTTGTTTTGATTTTTTATATTGTTTGTATTTATTTACATTTATTCGAAAAATAAAGATTTAAAAAAAATATATATATCTAAAATCTCCAGGAGGAGCTGCAGGTCCAGGAGGACAACATGGAGCGTTTCCACCGCAGAGCTGCTGAGATCCAGCTGCTGCTTCACAGTGTAGAGCCTCCCCTGGAGCTCCAGGTACAGTACTGCTGCGTCACAGTGAAGGGCCTCCCCTGGAGCTCCAGGTACAGTACTGCTGCGTCACAGTGTAGAGCCTCCCCTGGAGCTCCAGGTACAGTACTGCTGCTTCCCAGTGTAGAGCCTCCCCTGGAGCTCCAGGTACAGTACTGCTGCTTCACAGTGAAGGGCCTCCCCTGGAGCTCCAGGTACAGTACTGCTGCGTCACAGTGAAGGGCCTCCCCTGGAGCTCCAGGTACAGTACTGCTGCGTCACAGTGACCCTTCCCTTGACTCTTCCTCTCCTCCGTCGACGACCCTTCCCTTGACTTTTCCTCTCCTCCGTTGGCGACCCTTCCCTTGACTCTTCCTCTCCTCCGTTGACGACCCTTCCCTTGACTCTTCCTCTCCTCCGTCCGCAACCCTTCCCTTGACCCTTCCTCTCCTCCGTTGGCGACCCTTCCCGTTGGCGACAAGAAGGCCCTACAGAGAGTGGTACGCTCAGCTGAGCGTACTACGGGTATTGCACTACCACCCCTGCAGGTCTTATATAACAAGAGGTGCAAATCCAGAGCCTGCAGAATAATGAAAGACCCTCACCACCCCAACAACAGCCTGTTCAAGCTGCTGCGGTCAGGCAAACGCCTGCGAACACCAGCAACTAGGACAGAGAGACTTCGGCTCAGCTTCTTCCCCCAGGCCATCAGAGTCTTGAACACTGAACTCTCCACACACAAGCACACACATGAGCACACACACAATACACACAATGTATACGCTCACACACTAGCAGTCACTTTAACATAAAAACAAGAACAGGAGTGGTTCTTATATAGTAAACAGATGGATAGCAAGCTAGCATAAGGACACATAGTATATAACTGTAGATTGTATAGTAGTGTACATAAGACCCAGTGCCCCATCCGTAGCTAACAGTGTATTGCACTATCACAGGACCTAGCATGTCTTACCATGCTTTTGTAAAACTCATGTACATATACCTGATATGTCTTTACTCTTATGACTTGTATTATTGCACAAATGTCGCATTCTCATCCCTTGGATTCTTATTATTGTATTATTGCACAATCGTTGCGGGCAAGACCGCCCGCATTTCACTGTATACTTGTATGCCGTGACAAATAAAACTCTTGACTTGACTTGACTTGAACCTTCCCTTGACCCTTCCTCTCCCGGTGCAGGTGGTGGGGAGCCAGACGAGGAGGAAGATGGAGGAGGTGAAGGAGCTCTTCTCCGAGGCCCAGGACGTGTACCGGCAGCTGGAGCTGGCTAAGGGACAGGTGGCCGCCAGGATGGCCGAGTGCCTCGTCTCCCTCCTGAAGATCCAGCGCTCCGTGGCCGAGCTCAGCGCCTCAGATCCTCACACCCTGCGCACACACATCCAGGTCCTCACACCCTGCGCACACACATCCAGGTCATCACACCCTGCACACACACATCCAGGTCATCACACCCTGCACACACACATCCAGGTCATCACACCCTGCACACACACATCCAGGTCATCACACCCTGCACACACACATCCAGGTCATCACACCCTGCACACACACATCCAGGTCCTCACACCCTGCGCACACACATCCAGGTCCTCACACCCTGCACACACACATCCAGGTCCTCACACCCTGCACACACACATCCAGGTCCTCACACCCTGCACACACACATCCAGGTCCTCACACCCTGCGCACACACATCCAGGTCCTCACACCCTGCACACACACATCCAGGTCCTCACACCCTGCACACACACATCCAGGTCCTCACACCCTGCACACACACATCCAGGTCATCACACCCTGCACACACACATCCTCACACCCTGCACACACACATCCAGGTCCTCACACCCTGCACACACACATCCAGGTCATCACACCCTGCACACACACATCCTCACACCCTGCACACACACATCCAGGTCCTCACACCCTGCACACACACATCCAGGTCCTCACACCCTGCACACACACATCCAGGTCCTCACACCCTGCACACACACATCCAGGTCATCACACCCTGCACACACACATCCAACAGGGTTCGCACAAGGTCCTTGAAGTTTTTGGGGAAAAAAAGTCAAGGCCTGGAATTCCTTGAAAACAGCAAATGTTTTAACAAGGTGCTTAAAAAGCCCTTGAAATTCAAATCAACCATTTGCATTGAACGTTTTGTTCATCCATGATAAAAAGTTTCTGAATCAAGACATTTAATTTTTTTTTATTTAAACTAATTGTCGGACATTGGTTTCAATCCATATTGGATCCGATTTTTTTTCTCTATAAAAAAACTGCATTTAAAAGTGAATTGTATCGTTTTAAATGCCCTTTTAAAATGAAAAACAGTGCTTGGAAAAGTCCTTGAATTTCATGTTGCAATGTCTGTGGGGAACCCTGATTCAAGTACGATTCTGTGGACCCCAGGAAGACTAGCTGGTTGCCATGGCACCAGCTAATGGGGATCCGTAATAAAAATAAAAAAATCAAATCAAAAGTACGGCCTGAAGCTGGAGTCAGGTGGAGTCAGGCTGCTCTAAACGTCCCCGGCGGCTTCTTCTTTGTCTTTCCCGTTGTAATCAGCCCTCGCGTGGGACACCCCTGGCTCCAGAATTTCATTGGCTACAAAGGTGGTCAATCATTTTCGCCCATCAGAGGCGACTGGTCCGGTCAGGGCCTGGCCAAACCGGACGTGGTCACTTGTCCGGATGGCTTGTCAAATGACGCTCGTCGGATGTTTGGTCTTGTAACTCGAGACTGGAAGCACGTCTTAAGAGGCTAAACTACACTGTAGGTTACGTTTCTAGGCCCTGCTAAAAACAAACAAGCTGATACGTACAAAATATACATATCACTACAGAAATATGTAAGTCCTGTACATTCTTTTACTACTGATGATGTAACAAGGGGGTGTTCCATTTCCCAGGTAAAGATGTCACCCCCTTCCCCTTGTAGCTCTGTTCTGAAGGTCCCCTGCCCAGTCGAGGACACTACAACACTAGGGGTTGGGCCAAGGGAAGGGAATTGGGATTGGACCAAAACGTCACGTAGGCATTCCCGAGGGTGTGTTTTTAAGGGATATAGTGTCGATTTTCTGACATAAAGTGTGTATGGAATACTTTAAAATGGCCCCACATTAACCTCATTAAGCCAGAGCCCTATTTTCAGAAAATCCGCCTAAAAATACACACCTAAATAAATGGAAGATTCCTTCACTTCTACACGGTCCATTTGCATGTTCTCTGTATCTAGATGATCTATGGATCTCAGGGAATGTATTCTTTGACGGTGAATAACACCATATGCTAAAAATGACCAGACATGAAAAATGGCCACCGAGCTCATTCAGCACCTTCTTCTTGAGATCATGTGCAGCAACGTGTGTCCCCTCCCTCCTGTGCGCAGGGTCCGTGTGCTGAGCTGCAGAGCCAGGAGGAGCAGGCCGCGCGGCTGATGGAGGAGCTGGGACTGATGGCCAGCGTGGTCAGCCCACAGAGCCTGCGGAGCCTGGGGGAGCAGGCTGCGCGGCTGCAGGAGACGCTCACCGACACACGGCGACTCCTCTCCCAGCGCGAGGAGCAGGCTGAGGGGGACAGCCAAGTCAGTACCCTCCTCTGCCAGCGGGCGGCGCTGGAGACCCACCTCAGAGAGCGGCTGGCACGTGTAGAAGAGCGGGGCGCTCGGAGCACGAGGGAGGAGGAGGCCTCCAGTTTACAGACGGCGTTAGGAGCGCTGTCTGAGAGGGTGGGACGCCTGTGTGAACACAACGGAGCTCTCACTGATGTCGGGCATCTCGAGCAGCGCTGGCGTGCGATACAGGTAGTAAAGAAAGAGCATCTTAAACTAGAGGTGCTCTTAAAGAAAGAGCATCTTAAACTAGAGGTGCTCTTAAAGAAAGAGCATCTTAAACTAGAGGCTCTTAAAGAAAGAGCATCTTAAACTAGAGGCTCTTAAAGAAAGAGCATCTTAAACTAGAGGTGCTCTTAAAGAAAGAGCATCTTAAACTAGAGGTGCTCTTAAAGAAAGAGCATCTTAAACTAGAGGCTCTTAAAGAAAGAGCATCTTAAACTAGAGGCTCTTAAAGAAAGAGCATCTTAAACTAGAGGTGCTCTTAAAGAAAGAGCATCTTAAACTAGAGGTGCTCTTAAAGAAAGAGCATCTTAAACTAGAGGCTCTTAAAGAAAGAGCATCTTAAACTAGAGGCTCTTAAAGAAAGAGCATCTTAAACTAGAGGCTCTTAAAGAAAGAGCATCTTAAACTAGAGGTGCTCTTAAAGAAAGAGCATCTTGAACTAGAGGTGCTCTTAAAGAAAGAGCATCTTAAACTAGAGGTGCTCTTAAAGAAAGAGCATCTTAAACTAGAGGCTCTTAAAGAAAGAGCATCTTAAACTAGAGGTGCTCTTAAAGAAAGAGCATCTTGAACTAGAGGTGCTCTTAAAGAAAGAGCATCTTAAACGAGAGGCTCTTAAAGAAAGAGCATCTTAGAGGTGCTCTTAAAGAAAGAGCATCTTGAACTAGAGGTGCTCTTAAAGAAAGAGCATCTTGAACTAGAGGTGCTCTTAAAGAAAGAGCATCTTAAACGAGAGACTCTTAAAGAAAGAGCATCTTAAAGTAGAGGCTCTTAAAGAAAGAGCATCTTAAACTAGAGGCTCTTAAAGAAAGAGCATCTTGAACTAGAGGTGCTCTTAAAGAAAGAGCATCTTAAACTAGAGGTGCTCTTAAAGAAAGAGCATCTTAAACTAGAGGTGCTCTTAAAGAAAGAGCATCTTAAACGAGAGGCTCTTAAAGAAAGAGCATCTTGAACTAGAGGCTCTTAAAGAAACTCTCTTAGTTGAGAAATTGTCGTAGGATTTGACAAATCTGTAAAATTGTTTCCCTCATTATTGTCCTGTAAGTGAATGCAGGACCCCATTAAATCCAGTGAAGTATATCCTTCCATCCATCCATCTGTCAACACACACACACGCACGCACGCGCGTGCACGCACACACACACACACACACACACACACACACACACACACACACACACACACGCACACGCACTCGCACACACACAACACACACACACCATTAAACCATCAGGTGCATTCTCTGTCTTGCTCAGGCTTGTGACACCAGCTTGACGGAGCTTTCTGCAAGGGTCTCTGACCTGCAAAATGCACATGGGTCAAAGGTCACGCAAGAGAGGCTTCCTGCAGATGTCATTTTAGCAGTTGGTGCAGAACTTGAGAGGTACGACTATCTCTATCTATCTATCTATCTATCTATCTATCTATCTATCTATCTATCTATCTATCTATCTATCTATCTATCTATCTATCTATCTATCTATCTATCTGATGCTGTTCTTTATACTGTGCTTGGGGTCAGATGTAAAGTTGATGTTTTGCAGGATGATTGTATGTTTAATTAACTATCATATTTTATGAGCCATGCCAAGCGTCTAAGCCCTAAGGAGTGGATGTTGCAATATTTTGTTCCTTCTCCACTATGAGAGGGAACTGGAGCATGTGACACTAAGCTAGTTTTCCCTTCTTTCTTTTTAATTGCTGCTTCGAAAATCTAAATGCCCAGCCGCCCTTATCAGAGAGAGACATCTATATTAGAAGCCCTCATTCAAAGTGAAGAGCTTGTGTGAATCACAGAGAAAGCTAGTTTAGTCGTAGTTTCGCAACCCATTCATTTCCCCATGCCCTTATTTGGCACACGTTAGATTAGATTCAAATGCATTGTCATCATACAGCACAAGTACAGTACAACGAAAATAAGTTTGGCATCCAACCAGAGTGCACATGTAACAGTAAAGTGCAACAGTAATATACAACGTACAGGTGATTAAAGTGGGTATAAAATATATGAATTAGTACTACTGAGTGTAGTGTTAATCAGATGTATGTACAGAGTTGTAGTATTAATATGTACAGTGATACAGGTATAAAGACACTATGGTAGTACTAGTAAGTCATACTGGCCAGTAGTGTAACAAGTAAGAGTAGGTAAGAGATATGTACAGATATAGATATAGTATCTACAGGTATGTAAAAAGGATTATATGCAGGTATACGTACAGCGAGGTCTATTGTAACATCCAACAGAAGAAAACACACCATAATGAACCTTGAACCATTGTATACCGTGCAGCAAAGGGAACCGCTCCCGCCTACCTCCGGTCAATGGTCTCTAACTACACACCCTCAAGACCCCTACGCTCTGCATCTTCTGGCCGCCTCAGACCTACTCCTATCCGAGCTCCCGGAGGGTCATCAAAGAGAAGTCGCCTATTCTCGGTCCTTGCCCCACAATGGTGGAACGAACTGCCCACCACAGTTAGGACAGCCGAAACCCGTCCAATCTTTCGCCTGTCGACTAAAGACGCACTTCTTCAACCATTATCTGAAAAAAATTCAATTACAATTATTTTTAAATTTTTATAATTTTTTTTACTAACTAACCTTACTGTCATGCACTTGTCCTAATATACAAACCTACACTGTAGCACGCAACACTTTGATGAACATTGTTACTCAGCTGATAGAGTTGTGCCCTTCCTGATGACTTGTCGTACAGAACTTGTAAGTCGCTTTGGATAAAAGAGTCAGCTAAATGACTAAAATGTAAAATGTTAATGTAAATGTGATGTCTGTTTGAGCCCAGTCTGTCTGTGTCTCTTCTCTCCCTGCAGCCTCAGGTCAGGCTTGGCCAGCAGGGGGCGCCGGGTGGTAGACGGCACCGCTAACAGTGTGAGAGCGGCAGTCGCTCAGCTGCAGCACTGGAGCCAAGCAGCGCTGTCACTACCTACCCAGGTAATATCCTCTCCCTACACGGAAAATAGAGACAAAATAAAACTCATCAAACTAAAAACTGAAAGCAACTGAAAGTAAAAACTCACACGAAACGTCCGTGATGAACACACCACTTATATAACCGGGTCTCTGAGTGGCTGCATCCGGGCCTCGTTAGTTACCTGGCATGGCAACACTCCGTTTCCATGACGCCACCGGGCCGGCGCAGCGTTTGAGAGGTGCACTTTGCTTCAATACCGAGAGGCCGTTATCGATTTGCCCCCAGACGGCATATACCCCAAGTTTGTTTGAAAACACTGGGTATGCTGGAAATGCTATAACAAAAATAGCCCTATTACTCTTAAGGAGCACTCTGTGAAACGCTGTGCATCCTGTAGCTGTGCTCTCAGACCCATCCGGATACCGCATGACGGGGAGGCCATTACAGTTTAATCAGTGCTTAATGTCTGATCTAAGTTTAATCAGTGCTTAATGTCTGATCTAAGTTTAATCAGTGCTTAATGTCTGATCTAAGTTTAATCAGTGCTTAATGTCTGATCTAAGTTTAATCAGTGCTTAATGTCTGATTTAAGTTTAATCAGTGCTTAATGTCTGATCTAAGTTGAATCAGTGCTTAATGTCTGATCTAAGTTTAATCAGTGCTTAATGTCTGATCTAAGTTTAATCAGTGCTTAATGTCTGATCTAAGCATTAGACTGAGTCGACCACGGCTCCTTTCGATAGTCGAGGTCAGCCCTAGTCTAGCCCTAGTTGGGTTTTGATACGCAAAACAAGTTCTATTCCCAGGTAGTCTCCCCAGGTGTAAAACATGCTCAGAACAGCCCTCCAGAGACATGCATTGTCTCTGGAGGAAGCTCCAGACTTTAGGGCCCTCATTTATCAACAATGCTTAGAAAGTGTTCTATTTTCGTTCTTAAGCACAGAATTTAGAATGTCTCTACGCACAGAAAAATCGGGATTTATCAAACGTGCGTATACGGGTCCTACGCACACTCCGTGTTGATAAATACCATTTGTTCTTAACGTCTATGCTCGTGCACGATTATCCATATATGGTCATGAAACACCCCCATGGGATGTGAAATAATGGTCTAACCCGAGCGAACTCTGAGAAACTTCACTGAGAGCGAGATTGATCACGGAGGTCTAACCAATAAATTGAACGTATACAGCATTTCCCGTTGTGAACAATCTTATTTGGAAACATGACACACAATAGTATTTAACGTTTTATTTTAAACAATATTTAATCGTATGATTATAGATATTTTTAGAGAATAAATAAATCCAATGAAGTTGTCAAGTTCACAGACAACTCCGCTGAGGAGGAGGGAGCGTGTAGACTATCTTCGGTGCCAAGGATGTTGACTGACCCAGTCCTGCTACAGAACCAGCACATTGACAGAAATAAATGACAAGCTGACCCGACATTAAGCACTGTAAATTACAGTGTAATGACTGAAATGAAATCAATTTCAGCAGGCCAACTCTGCGCTCTACAATGCCTATTGTGCGCTCCGTGGTCCGTGGTTTTGGTCAGAGTCATTATGGCTTCAGTGGATAACCCTGATCTGCATTTAAGTGATGTTTTAATTACAGATACCCCAGTAATAACATTACAATTGAATTAAATACAATTAGGCCTGAATGAGACTCCGGCCACCGGCACATTATCAGCCAAAATGCGCATCGCAGATTATCTGTACATTGACAGAGTGGAATCCCGTTCACATTACTGGATTTGTTTATTGATGGTGCTTTGAAAGCTACATGGGTACAGACTCTATATATTGCTCCGATGATGTTGGGTAACCTGGCGTAAAATCCTCTCTTGGCCTCCTGTTATTGATATATGGATATTGTATGTAGTTGGGCTGTTGGGGAAATTAGACATCCAACACTGTGTTTTGCTCCACGCTCCAATGGTGGGTCTCAAATTGCTGTACAAATCAAGGAGAATGTGTCTCGGGTAGCGGACTCTACTTAATATTATTATGTTCTCTCTCTGCAAATAGACATGCCCTATTTCCTCTGTAACATATATCATCTTTCACAGCAGACATCTTCAAATTGATAAATTGTCTTTTAAATTTTATTTTTTACAATACCTTAAAATGTTCTGATGACCTGAATCTTCTTCGTGTTTCCTCCCCCCCCCCCTCACCCACAACCCACCCACGCGGTCGTCGTCACAGGCCACACTCGACGAGGGCCTGCGCTTCCAACGAGCCCTGCAGGGGGCGCTCTCACACGGAGACTTCCTACTGGACTGTCTGGGGACAAAGCGCAGCAGGAAACTGGAGAAAAGCGCGACAGATGCTCTCAGTAAAAGCAGCGCTTTATTGGAAACCTTGTCAATATCCCCGGTGAGTTTCTACACTGAACCAGTCACACAAGTGCACACTTTCATTTTTTATTTCAAACCTTTATTTAACCCTCGAAAGGCCACTGAGGTTTCCCCCATTTACAGTCACGTCGGGTGTACATACAGACAGGGCCGTAGCCAGGGTTTAGAAATTAGGGAGGTCCATTTATTTTTTTTGGCCCAGACCGGCCCACTATAATCGGTTGGACACCACCCAGCCAGGGTTTAGAAATTAGGGAGGTCCATTTTTTTGTATACAAACTTTATTATCTAGAGATCAACTTAAGGTCAGTCACTCACAAAGTAATTTACAGGACGTGGGGGCACTTATTGGTGAGTGGCCTAAAGAGTGCACCAAAGCCCTGTGGTCTCTTATGCATTTATAATTTGGTGAATGGGCAAAATGCATACCAAAATGAGTTATACAACCCAACCTATTCATTCAAAATGCATTATCTATAATAACTGGTACATTCAGGTCCAGAATTGTTGGAATTCCCTGACAAAGATGTGCAAAAAGCTGTACAATTTAAACAATACCATACTGGTAATGAGCAAATAGTTGTTTATTCAATTAATGCATGGAGCTGTTCCATCTTATTTCATTTGGTAATACTAACTACTCAGTCCATACAGATTTCAAGCATCCAAATATCAATGATGAATATTGCATAAGGTTTACACAGTTAATAGATCACCTGTTTGTTTTATATTCATGCTCAGAGGAGTAATAGTTAGATATTTGTATGTGATTTATGGCAATTAAATCAATGGTATGCTTGTTTGTTTGGGTAGTTTGACCCGCCGGCCACTAGGGGGCAGCGTCTCATCAGTAGTGCTGATCAGTTTAGGTGACGGTCACTCAGAGAGTATAACGTGGGCTTATTTTAGCCAACGCTGTGCTGACCAAATAACGTTATCATTCATATTATTATCGACATCACCATGGCCATGGCAGAGATGCACACACAAACTACCTCAGGTTCCACTTCCTCCTCCAGCTCACTGTCCCTCCTCGGCCCTGCTGCCTCTGCCTGGCTGGTAGTGGCTACCTGAGGCTGTTGCACTATTATTGTGGTTGATGATGTTGAAGCAGCAAACATGTCTGTAATTTTATTACATTTTTCAGCATCCACCTCTAGCTTTCTGAATTTTTTCGCCCGCAATTTTTCTGCCCCCCCCTGGCGCTTCTTCTGTTTCTCCATATTTCTCTCTTTTCCGCATCTGTTCACGAGAAACAGGTGAGAGAGGGGGGGGGGGCTTATTAAACGATGTGATTGGGCCGCTTGGGAGGCGGGCCAGCATAATGGGCCGCTGGGACAGGCTAGTGGGCCGGTCGTTGACAACAGAGATGTGATTATTGGGCCGGCCGAGTGTCAGTCAGTACAAATGGGCCGCTGGGACAGGCTATAGTGGGCCGGTCGTTGACCAAACAGCCCACGCGCAGGCTTGTCAGTCACTACTGTTCTGCTCGCGCATGCTTTGAAAGCAAAGCCACCTGCATGTCCCCTGCCTGGGCAGAAGATACCAAATAGTGCTGTAGCAATACAGGGGGGAGTACCTTTGCCAAACATCAGACATTACCGGACATTTTCAACTCCCGAGTGTACATTTATATTGTGATATTTCTATAATTTTTTTTTTTTTTTTTTTTTTTTTTGTTACAAATAGCTACCGAGGTCCGGACCTCGGTGACCTCATAGCTGGCTACGGCCATGCATACAGAGTTAAGCAAAAAAAAGCATATCAAATCATAACAATAAGACATGTATAACCACACTGTGATTATTGTATTGTAAATTAGAGCTATTTTATTGGATGAATGTATGTTCATGCTATTTTAATGCATTCTGCCACTTTCACACTTTTACTACAGTACTTTTATTATTTCTATTTTGTGCTCATTTTATGTCTATTTGTACTGCTGTGAAGCACTTTGAGCTGCAATTCTCATATTGAAAGGTGCTACACAAATACAGTTTATTATTATTATTATTATTATTATTATTATTATTATTATTATTATTATTATTATTATTATTATTATTATTATTATTATTATTATTATTATTATTATTATTATTATTATTATTATTATTATTATGTGTAATATGTCAGAAACAAAAGCAAAGTGACTTGACTTTCCAGTTTTTTGGCAGAGAATCATGTTAGATAGAGAAAAAATATTCAAATGACCCCAAACGAATGGTCTATAGCGTCCAGGAAGTGTGTATCGCTTCCGCAACGGAATTCGGTTTCCGGGTTCCTCTGATTGGCCGCGACCCCCATGTGACCCGCCCCCCCTATCCACCGCTCTGCCGCTGCCGCGCGCGGCAGAGCGAGCGGCCGCGGACTCGCTCGCTTCCTCAATTTATACACATGGAAGTATTGAATGAATGAATGAATGAATGAATGAATGAATGAATGAATGAATGAATGAATGAATGAATGAATGAAAACTTTATTTAACAGATTGCAGAATGGGTACAATACAGTACGGCTCAATACACACAATTGTTAAGGGGATGCAGACCTGAGAAAGACATTTGTCTTGTTTACATCAGGGTCCCCCATTTTCAATTCATATAGAACGACTACGCCGTAACAAATCATTAAAAAAATATACTGTTAACTGGAATATGTTGTGCCTTTACACATATGTTGGATTATGTAATTGGTTTGTCATGACAAATAAATAAAAAAATTGCGATTTACCCGCTTCAATAAAGTTTTCATTCATTCATTCATTCATTCAGTCAATACTTCCATGCGTATAAATTGAGGAAGCGAGCGAGTCCGCGGCCGCTCGCTCTGCCGCGCGTGGCAGCGGCAGAGCGGTGGATAGGGGGGCGGGTCACGTGGGGGTCGCGGCCAATCAGAGGAACCCGGAAACCGAATTCCGTTGCGGAAGCGATACACGCGTCCAGGAAACACAATGGAACGAATCAGTACCAATCAAAGATTGCATTTAAAAAGATTATCATAACCACTATCTTATAGACTTAGATATTATAATTGTTGTATAATGCTGTATTGTATGTATCTGTGTGTATAAGAGAGGGATATCCACATGTGTGTTTGTGCATAATGTGTGTGTGTGTGTGTGTGTGTGTGTGTGTGTGTGTGTGTGTGTGTGTGTGTGTGTGTGGGGGGGGGGGGCAGGGAACTTTCGGTGTAGTTATCCTATTATAGGTTTAAGAGCTGAGGTCGCTTATAAGCCCTTGGGTTTTTTGACCATTCCTGCACCTTATTCTTTTACTTATTTTATTCCAGAATGTATGTTTGTAAGTGCAAATAACAATAAACAAAATAAACAATATTACATTAGACTTAGATATTACATTACACTGTGAGGTAGTGTTGAGCCGTTTTGAGGGGCATGATATATCGTTTTTATTAATTAATTTATAATATTTTCACAGACAAGCAGCCATGGTGGCACTGAACCGGAATTGGACGAGGAAAAATCTTTGACAAGGAAAACATTGCGTTCGGCAGAACCTGACGAGATGACGGCCGAGGGTGGCTCTGAGAATCCTGAAGGAGATGAGAACGAGAAGAAGAAACGCCAAAGTGGAAGCATTTCTACTGCGGAAGGAATGCCGCATGCCCGTAAGGAACCTAGCAAGAAAGCGATGAGGAAGGCGGCCAGGAAGGCCGGAGTCACTAAACGAAAGCGCGACAGTGTTTCTCACAACGTGGAACAAGCAGAGACCCGGGTCGTGTCCACTGAGGGTAGTCCGGGTCAAACGCCTGAGGGAACCGACTTCCTCCGAGCCCAACCACCTAGTGCCACGATCCCGGGTGTTTTTACACCAAAACCCCTTAATGAAGATGTATCAACACGTACCGACCGGGCCCCCTGCCACGAAGAGCCCAGCGAGTTCACCTTAACAACACGTACCGACCGGGCCCCTTGCTACGAAGAGCCCAGAGAGTTCACCTTAACAACACGTACCGACCGGGCCCCTTGCCACGAAGAGCCCAGAGAGTTCACCTTAACAACACGTACCGACCGGGCCCCTTGCTACGAAGAGCCCAGAGAGTTCACCTTAACAACACGTACCGACCGGGCCCCTTGCTACGAAGAGCCCAGAGAGTTCACCTTAACAACACGTACCGACCGGGCCCCCTGCCACGAAGAGCCTAGAGAGTTCACCTTAACAACATGTACCGACCGGGCCCCCTGCCACGAAGAGCCCAGAGAGTTCACCTTAACAACACGTACCGACCGGGCCCCTTGCTACGAAGAGCCCAGAGAGTTCACCTTAACAACACGTACCGACCGGGCCCCCTGCCACGAAGAGCCCAGAGAGTTCACCTTAACAACACGTACCGACCGGGCCCCCTGCCACGAAGAGCCCAGAGAGTTCGCCTTAACTCCACCCAAAATAGCCACAATCGTGTTGGAGGTCGATCTCCACCCAGGCGTTTATGGAGCGGACGCTCACCGAGTCCGGCCAGAGGATCACAGCGGTCTGACTCATCGCAACAGCTCCCCGGCCTCTGAGTCGCATGCCGCATCTCAAGAGGTAGAACATACCGGCGCTGAGAGTAATGCCCAATCGTTTGCGTCAGACCCTCTACCTACGTCCGACGGCGGTCTGCGAACAAAGCGAGAGACGCCCGAGACGCCACTCCGTCGAGTCGCTGCCATCGTCCTCGACGCAGAACTCCCGGCAGCAGGGTCTGAAAATCAAAGCCGGGATATCGAGTCTTCGCGCTTCGACGTCGTGTCCCGTCTCGAAGGCCCGGCGATTCGTACCGGTGTTGAACCAATGCTTGGAGAGCAGTCAGGCTGTTTCCCTGCCCCTACAGAGGGGGGCGCAGAGTCCAACCTGGCAACACAGCTCAAAGAGATATCACAGCCAAGCCCACACGAGCCACAGACCTCCGAGGTAACGACTGTCACGCGAAATCAAGAGGAACAGAGTGAAACCGACAGTAGTGTGACCTCAAAGAAAGTCTTTAAAGTCCTGTTGGAGATGCCTTCAGCACAGGAGGCTGAGCCAAGAGGGAGTTTAGGTGGCAGTGTCCCGGATGCATTCAGCTCACCAGACGTAAGTTCGCCGGAGACAAAGCACCACCGAGTTGAGACGAGTGCCAGGCTCCTCGAGAGCAACGGCGCACCGGACATCCGGTCCGACACCGACGCGCCAGGCCAGGAGACGCGCGGGACAGCAGGCCTCAGAACTGCAGAGTCGAGCGGCCTTGAATCGAAGGAACCCCAAGTCACAGATTCGACGTCCGGGAGTCCCTCTGCATTGTCGGATACAGAATCAAAGGAGGTCGAATCGACGGGTTCTGAGTCGCAGAGCAAAAAAGCCAACGCCCCGAATTCTAAACGCCCAGAATTGACAGACGACAACAAGATGAAGATTCCCAAATCAAACGACCGTGACTCTGTTGTCTCGGAGCTTTCTGAAACGGCATTGCTGCGATTTCCAGATACCGCTGATAAAAAGCCAGACAAAAAGCAAGCAGGGCACTCAGTGACGGGCACCTTAGGTAACCTAACGCAAGCAGAGGCCCAAACACGACCCCTTGGCGTCAACGTCGCGGGCGGACAAAGGGTGATGGCAAGTACGGAAAGCAGCCAGAGAGACGACACCGCTGAGGCGGAAGTTAGAGGACGCGTGTCCCCAGGACGTCTAGGGGACAGTGTTGTCGTCATGAGAGATGGAAGCGCGCGGGGAAGTGGGAGTGAAGTGCCCTACGCTTCAATGGAAACCGCGACGGTGATCGGGACGGACGCTGGAGAAGGGACACGAGGACAGGTAAGGACCAAAAACTATTTTGTCCGTCTGTCTGTCTCCTTTTGAGTTTTATCTTGTCGAATCAACTTTCTCCCTCTATTACATACATGCTCACACACACACACACACACACACACGCGCGCGCGCGCACACGCACGCACACACGCACGCACGCACGCACGCACGCACGCACGCACGCACGCACGCACACACACACACACACACACACACAAAACACAACTTCAGGCTCACGGCTTATGGGTTCAGAGACAGAGGAGAGGTCGCTAAGCAGAGAGCTTTCAGGAAGGACAGAGGAGAGGTCACTAAGCAGAGAGCTTTCAGGACGGACAGAGGAGAGGTCGCTAAGCAGAGAGCTTTCAGGACGGACAGCGGTCAGCCGATCACCCTGCCTCTGATCTGACATTAGGGACAGTGGTGTGAGATGCTTG
This sequence comes from Notolepis coatsorum, assembly GCF_963971535.1. Taxonomy (NCBI): domain Eukaryota; kingdom Metazoa; phylum Chordata; class Actinopteri; order Aulopiformes; family Paralepididae; genus Notolepis; species Notolepis coatsorum. The sequence goes on from NC_140169.1 coordinate 55,746,920, forward strand.
TCAGTCGAGTAATGGACCCGACTCACTCAGTGAGTCCTGGCTGCGTTCCAAGCCAGCTGGGCAGCCCCAGACCAGCAGACGTTCTGTTTCCAATGCTGTGAGTCTCAGACTGACGCCGTGACAACAAGTCATCCTGTGTGTGTGTGTGTGCAGGAATTTACTTATTTTTTATTATACAGTATGTATGCATTTGCTTATTGAATTTTCCAATTAACATTCTTAAAAAAAAATAAAACAGAAGCTTTAAAGAAACACACCCACTACACTCCTCCTCCCTGTAGTCGGGGAGACGGAATTTACTCTTTACATTTGAAGTTCTACAGTCGACTGAGGTAAGTGGATCTCCCATAATGTAGGCATCTTCCTTTAAGGTGTTACTGCACAATCTAGTGCCTTGCTCCAAGGTTGCTGACACTGTGCTTGATGCACTTCTCGTGCTTTGAAAAGCACAAAAAAAGCTAAGTGTTAGTGATAAAAGTGCTATAAAAGTGCTATACTATTTCTACCAATCTAAATGATAGTATAACTTATATTTTTAATGACTGTGTTTTTGTTGCAGCTTTGCAGAAAGAATATATAAATAAAATTACATAAACAATTAAAATGTCATACTAGGACAACAACTAGGAAATAGAACCAATAGAAATAATTAAAACAAAAGGAAAAATAGCTCAAAGAAAAGGAACATTTTACAACATCTTTAAAACCCTTTACATAAAACCTAAAACCTTTTACATAAAGGTATGTTTTGAGATGAGACTTAAAATAGTAAATCATTATTTACTGCTTCTCCATGCGGGGGTCCAAGGCACTGTGTTTGCGATAATGATGTATTATTGTGAACAACAGCAGTGAGACAGATTTGTTTTAAAGCGTGTGTCAGCTTGCCTCCTCTCAGGCCACGCCCCCTCCCAGGTCACGCCCCCTCTCAGACCACGGCCCCTCTCAGACCACGCCTCCTCTCAGGCCACCCCCCCTCTCACCTCCACGGGCCGGTGCCTCGTCTCACGGCATGTTGTGATGATGTCACAATAAATCAGGTCACCTGTCATTTTCAAATCCAGTCCTCCCGCCCCACACCTCCACCTGAGCGGCACGCCTTGGACACGTCCTAATACTAAAGGAAGCACCCTGACAATGCGCCCTTCTCTCCTTGATTCCTTTCCTATCTAATGATCTGATGCTTACACCAGAGGTGGGAAGTACGTGTACATAAGTATACTATATATACTTTTTCCCTTTACTCCACTACCTTTAAAAGGAAATATCCTACTTTACGGTTACCGTCGGTAGTGTGATAGTAAAGGGTTAACCTTCTGTAGTGTGGCAGTGAAAGGGTTAACCTGCTGTTGTGTGGCAGTGAAAGGGTTACCCTTCTGTGTATTGTCGCAGTGAAAGGGTTAACCGTTTGGTAGTGCGGCAGTGAAAGGGTTAACCTTAACAGAACCTTTAGATAACAGGAGGTAATGTAATGTACTGTAGTGTACTGTAGTGTACTGTCTTGGTGTACTGTACATTACTGTAGTGTAGTGTAGTGTAGTGTAGTGTAGTGGGCTGTAGTGTAGTGTAGTGTAGTGTAGTGTAGTGTAGTGTAGTGGGCTGTAGTGTAGTGTAGTGTAGTGTAGTGTAGTGTAGTGGGCTGTAGTGTAGTGTAGTGGGCTGTAGTGTAGTGTAGTGTAGTGTAGTGGGCTGTAGTGTAGTGTAGTGTAGTGTAGTGGGCTGTAGTGTAGTGTAGTGGGCTGTAGTGTAGTGTAGTGTAGTGTAGTGGGCTGTAGTGTAGTGTAGTGTAGTGGGCTGTAGTGTAGTGTAGTGGGCTGTAGTGTAGTGTAGTGTAGTGTAGTGGGCTGTAGTGTAGTGTAGTGTAGTGGGCTGTAGTGTAGTGTAGTGTAGTGTAGTGTAGTGGGCTGTAGTGTAGTGTAGTGTAGTGGGCTGTAGTGTAGTGTAGTGGGCTGTAGTGTAGTGTAGTGTAGTGTAGTGTAGTGTAGTGGGCTGTAGTGTAGTGTAGTGGGCTGTAGTGTAGTGTAGTGTAGTGTAGTGTAGTGTAGTGGGCTGTAGTGTAGTGTAGTGGGCTGTAGTGTAGTGTAGTGTAGTGTAGTGTAGTGTAGTGGGCTGTAGTGTAGTGTAGTGTAGTGTAGTGTAGTGTAGTGTAGTAAGAGTGTAGTGTAGTGTAGTGGGCTGTAGTGTAGTGTAGTGGGCTGTAGTGTAGTGTAGTGTAGTGGGCTGTAGTGTAGTGTAGTGGTCTGTAGTGTAGTGTAGTGTAGTGTAGTGGGCTGTAGTGTAGTGTAGTGTAGTGTAGTAAGAGTGTAGTGTAGTGTAGTGTAGTGGGCTGTAGTGTAGTGTAGTGTAGTGGGCTGTAGTGTAGTGTAGTGTAGTGGGCTGTAGTGTAGTGTAGTGGTCTGTAGTGTAGTGTAGTGTAGTGTAGTGGGCTGTAGTGTAGTGTAGTGGTCTGTAGTGTAGTGTAGTGTAGTGTAGTGGGCTGTAGTGTAGTGTAGTGTAGTGGGCTGTAGTGTAGTGTAGTGTAGTGTAGTGTAGTGTAGTGGGCTGTAGTGTAGTGTAGTGTAGTGGGCTGTAGTGTAGTGTAGTGGGCTGTAGTGTAGTGTAGTGTAGTGGGCTGTAGTGTAGTGTAGTGTAGTGTAGTGGGCTGTAGTGTAGTGTAGTGTAGTGGGCTGTAGTGTAGTGTAGTGTAGTGGGCTGTAGTGTAGTGTAGTGTAGTGTAGTAAGAGTGTAGTGTAGTGTAGTGGGCTGTAGTGTAGTGTAGTGGGCTGTAGTGTAGTGTAGTGGTCTGTAGTGTAGTGTAGTGTAGTGTAGTGGGCTGTAGTGTAGTGTAGTGTAGTGTAGTAAGAGTGTAGTGTAGTGTAGTGGGCTGTAGTGTAGTGTAGTGTAGTGGGCTGTAGTGTAGTGTAGTGGTCTGTAGTGTAGTGTAGTGTAGTGTAGTGGGCTGTAGTGTAGTGTAGTGGTCTGTAGTGTAGTGTAGTGTAGTGTAGTGTAGTGGGCTGTAGTGTAGTGTAGTGTAGTGGGCTGTAGTGTAGTGTAGTGTAGTGGGCTGTAGTGTAGTGTAGTGTAGTGGGCTGTAGTGTAGTGTAGTGGTCTGTAGTGTAGTGTAGTGTAGTGTAGTGGGCTGTAGTGTAGTGTAGTGTAGTGTAGTAAGAGTGTAGTGTAGTGTAGTGGGCTGTAGTGTAGTGTAGTGGTCTGTAGTGTAGTGTAGTGTAGTGTAGTGGGCTGTAGTGTAGTGTAGTGTAGTGGGCTGTAGTGTAGTGTAGTGTAGTGGGCTGTAGTGTAGTTGTAACTGAGGGGTACAATTCCCTGACTGTATTACTAGATATGATACTTACTACCACTACCTTTGTACTTAATATTCGGCCACCCAGTACTCGGCATAAATATATTATGATAAACACTCTCACGTAGATGAAACGGATCCAACACAAATGTACGAAGTCGAAGTATGTATTTATTCCTACACAGCAATGGTGTGTAGAGCAAGCACTTAATCACTTAATTACATTTATGAATTGAAATAGTATGCACTTTTATGGCAAAGAGTATTCGTCGGTATATCAATAGAGAATGTCCAATCTCTGATGGCGCAGGTGGTAAATATACGACCTGGAATAGTTAAGGAATAACAGCAATGATACTTTAATGATTATAAGACTGGATACACTAGGGGGGTTAATCCGGTCGCTTGTAAGACAACAGGAGTAGGAGGGGGGGGGGGGGTAGAGTCTGGCTGCCTCGTCTGGCCAAGGGTATCCTGGGTGAACCCACAGTAGTGCAGCTCGGTGCGCCAGCGATCCTTGGACCACAGATGAAAGCAGTTGGACTCTCTGTGAGCCGGCTTCCTCCGGTCCACGGGGGAGAGACGTGAAGCGACCTCGTCTTGCAGAGCGTCTCCTCACCTTGCGTCCTCTCCAGGGGGGGGGGGTTCCAACACACGGCAGTGTCGGGGGTCTTTATCCATGGAATAATCACTGTACACAAAGCATAATCCGTGCCTGGGAAGGCGGGCTGTCGTCGGTAGAATAATCCGGTATACAGGTCCACTCGCTCGTCGGCTCTGGGGCTCCTCGGATGCAGTCTCACATGGGGTCGACCATCCTGGATAAGCAGCCAGTTCTCTGCCCGAAACGATGGGGTACTGACTACGGTAGTATTCTCACCGTACGAAGCACTATATATTAACAGACTATTATTAGCTTAATAGACTACGTCCAACTCGACGATATAGTGCCAAATATGACTATTCAAATATTAATATACACAATGTCTCAATACCGATGGTAGGCCGAACTTGGCCTTACTCCCACACGTGGCGTCGCGGGGAGGCTTTACGTCTGTCACTCTATTGGAGGGTAAGAAACTGGACTGAAAAGGAAGTCCTACTTTAGTAGCGCAGTATATATACGCACTATGAACAAATATTACCGTTAGTGGTGCGGTAGCCAGATTCCTACGCGGAACTAGGACTTGTTCGTACATGTTGAGCGGTACGTTTGAACTGGGTCTGGGGGGTATGGCAGCCTGGCACCAAGGTCTCGACCAATAGTAGAATGGAGACTATTATGGGATGTTCAGTAGGCTAGAATGGATATTCAATGCATATTGTACAAGGAATATACAAGGGATATCAGGGAATATTAGAGAATATACAAATACAATTAAATATATATATATAAATAAATATATATATTCGGTTTAATCTGGCCCTTCACAACAGCCACCCCCTGATTGGTCCCAGACCTAATCAGTTAAGCAGAGACAGATTAATCGCGTTGTCTATTTACACATAAGGGTTTGCTGTAGGGGTCAGTCAACTTCACAAAGTCATAGGGTTATAGGGTCATGGTCATCATCGATTGTGTCTGGGAGTCGGGGCAGTTCTATGAGCCTCGCCACGGGACGGGTGTAAGTGCGACCCTGGACAAGCACTTCAGCTGCTCGGACCTTGCCGTCGGCACCGGTGATCACTTTGCTTACGCGGCCGGCCGGCCACATAGCTCTGGGCAGTGATTGATCAATAATCATGACGACCGTTCCTTCTGTCAAATTGTCTCTCTCCTTTACCCACTTCTGGCGGGTCTGTAGAGACGGTAGGTAGTGCAGTAGGAATGTCCTTTGTTGTGCACTCTCTATGGTAGTGCAATCATCTATGTTGGGGTCTGCGGAGATAACAGTGCTCAATCCACAGAACACAGGCTTCTTATTCTCAGCCTCCTCCTGACTGGCTTCCCTCGGGATAGGCGTGGGCCACTCTCCTTCCGGGAGCTTTAGGAATGCTGGGCCGTCACTGTAGACATTGCGACGGGTGAGGTCATCTAGGGGCATTCCCCGGGTGATGACGTCAGCTGGGTTCTGTTTTGTATCAACGTAGCGCCACTCTGTTTCTCCGGTTAACTCTTCGGTTAAGTCTTGAATCTCGGTGACTCTGACTCCCACGAAGACTTTGTACTTGCATGAGTCCGATTTGATCCAGGCGAGTACTGTCGTGGAATCTGACCACAGGATTGTTCTAGACACCGGTATGGTGAGCTCACGTTGGATGAGCGTGGCTAGGTGCGCTCCGGCTAGGGCTGCGCAGAGCTCTAGGCGTGGGATAGATTGTTGCTTGCGTGGGGCTATTCTCGAGCGGGCGAGGACAAATGCTGTGTAGATCTCTCCCCCCTCTTCTTGGGCCCGCAAGTAGGCTACTGATCCGTATGCGACCTCTGAGGCGTCACTGAAGACGTGTAAGTCCATTTTACATGTCTCTGGCCTCACCGTGGGTGGGAAGTAGCTTCGGCGCATATTAACGCCTGGGAGTGAGTGGAGCTCCATCTCCCACTCTCTCCAGGTGGATGCAAGGTGTGCGGGAAGGGGGTCGTCCCAGCCCTGGTCCTTGTCCCACAATGCTCGTACAATCATTTTTGCCCTGGTGGTGTACGGTAGAATACATCCTAGCGGGTCATATTGTCGGGCGAGTGTTGTGTACACACTCCGTCTGGTGGTCGGCGCCGCCGCCGGCCTTCCCTGCTCCGTAGTCAGGGGCTTGTGTCTGTAGTGAAGCGAATCTGTTTTGAATCGCCACACCAATCCCAGGGTCATCTCCTGGGCTTCTCCCGGGATTGTAGCCATCCAGGTCTCGCTGCTGGCTGCCTTGTCCTCGGAGGAGAGGCTGCGCAGTACTTGCGGATCGCTGCTGGCCCACTGCCTGAGATCAAAGCCGCCTTTGATCAATGAGGCGCGGAGTTTAATCAGGAGAGCCTCGGCTTCTTCCTGGGTTGAAAGGCTTTGTAGACAGTTGTCTACGTAGAAGCTGTTCTTTACGCTGTGTCGGACCTCTTCGTCCGCTGCTGGGTCCTCTGCTACATGTTTCTGTAGTGCAAATGTAGCACAGCAGGGGCTGCACGTCGTTCCGAAGGGGAGGACTTCCCATTGGTAGATGGCTGGGTGCTCATCTCCTGGCTTCTCTCTCCATAGGAACCGTAACAGGGGCTTGTCCTCCTCTACTAATCTCACCTGCAGGAACATTCCTTTAATGTCCCCGCTGATGGCCACCTTTTCCTGGCGGAAGCGGAGTAGAACGCCGAGTAGGGAGGGGCCGAGTGTGGGACCGGGCAGTAACTCTTTATTCAGATTTTGGGATCCGATCTGGTAGCTGCAGTTAAATACTATGCGGTCTTTACCGTTGTGATGGACCTTGTGGTGAGGCACGTACCACGATTCAGTGGTCTGGTCAGCCTCTTTAATGTCCATCTTTGTGACGTGTCCCGCTGTGATGAGCTTCTCAATCTCAGCGCGGTATACACTCTCTTGGGCGGGGTTCTTGGCTAAGCGCCGCTCCGTGTTCAGCAGGTACCGTTCTGTGGCGTCTGTCTTGGCGTGGAAAGTAGGCATTCCTTCTCGCCGCAGGAGTGGCGTGGCGTATCTCAACACGCCGTTGACCGGGACTCTCTTGGTCCCTGTCTCGAGGAGGTGAATGGCGTAAATGTCATCTTTAGAGCGAATGTCTTTCTTTCCGTTCTTAAAGGGCATTTGTTCCAAGGTCCATAACCGCTCTACGTGTTGCAGGAGTGCGGTTTCTCCCTCTGTGACTCGGGAGTGGAGACATCTAGTGGCTGTACTTCGGTTGAGAGATTTGGCGAGCGGGCCTTGGAGAGTCCATCCCAAACGGGTCTCGACTGCTGCAGGACAGCCTCGGGGTCCGGTATGAACCCGGTCTATCGGGACAATGAGGTCTGCATGGTCGGAGCCTATCAACAGGGTCGGCATAGCATTGTCTATGAGCGGGATCGGTAACTTGCGCAGATGTGCATATTTCTCCATCAGCTTGGCGACGGGGTATGTGTACCGCGACAGTCCTATTTCTTGGCTGGTGAAAGCGTCTGTAATCTGGTACCGTCGCTCAGGCTGGCCGCTTGCTGCGATAGAGAATGAGACATTCTCGCCCTTTATCGTCTTCAAATCTCGTCTTATTGTCCGAATTGTCATTTGGGTTTCGCTTCCCCGCAGCCCTAGCTGGGCCGCAGCGGAGGCGAGCAGAAGGGTCTTCTCTGACCCGTCATCGAGGACGGCGTAAGTGTCCAGGACTTTATTCTGGTAGCTTAGTGTCACACGCACTACTTTTAGGAGTACTCGGGCTCCACTGCTGCTGGCGGGATCGATGTACATGACGCTCGCTTTGCTGCTGGATGGTGCGGGTGAAGGGCGCCGTCTGTTACTGTCGTGAAGTATGTCCAGATGGGCTCCATCGCACTTGGTGCACCTTTTCTTTAAGCGGCATTCGGCTGCCATGTGTGAGCGCGCACAGCGAAAACAGCGCTTGTTGGACTTTATCCATTGACTTGCTTCCTCCGCGTTCAGCTTGGGGAAGGAGTCACATTGCGCTAGCCAGTGTTCTTTCTCACAGTAGGGGCACACTATCTTCCACTTCTCCGTTCTGGAGGGGGTACTGTGGCTCCTGCTGCTCGGTACTGACTCCGATTGGTGCATCACAGTCACCGATCTTCTTCCATCATTTAGTCGTCTGGTTCCTTCTCTGGAGCCAGGGGTGCTCCGTCCGAATGTATCTAGCCGTAGGCTGCTGACTTCTCTCGCCAGGAAGTCTGCTAGATCGAGGAGGTTCGGTTCGGGGCCATTCGGGTCTCGGTGGTCTCTCTGCCGCCTAAAACGCTCCTGTCGAGCGGGCGGCAGCTTCTCCAAGATCCTTTCCACATTTGAGTTGGCGTAAAGTTCATGCCTCCCCTTCTCTCTCTGCGCTCCCAACGTCCCTACCAGGGACTGCACTCTGATGGACAGGTCGTCCAGTGCTCGATTGTCTATTGCTGGGGGTAAGCGGTCGATGTGTCGGATCTCCTGGATCACGTAATCCCATATGCGCCCATACCTCTGGTCCAATGCTACCAGCGCTGCTGTGTATGGGGTGGTGGAAGTCGCGTAGGCGAGCGCTATATTATGTGCGCGGGGTACCTTTAAGTGCTTCAGTAGGATGGCGTATTTATGGCGTTCATCCAATACATCCACCAACATGGTCTCCAGACACATGCGGAGTTCTGTATACTGGGCCCGGTTCTCTTGGGTGAAGTCGGGTACCATAGGCGGGCCAATGTATGACGCTGACTGTGGATACATCGGCGAGCGTTGGGGGAGAGGCCTCCCAGGCGAGTCTCCTCCCGCTCCTTGGTATGGGCTGGTACCGGCAGTGTACCATGGCCCGCTTGTCCAGGTGCTGTTCCTCGGTGCGGGTCGTGCGTCGTGCTCACCCGGGTATAGAGTCGGGGGTCTGTAGCGCAGCTCCGCGGGAGTATAGCCTGGGCTGTACCGGACCTCCTGGTCCGGTAGAGTACTGTGCTGTCGTCGGGCGTGGTTCTCCTCCTCTTCCTCTTCGTCTTCAGTTAGGTCATCCAGTGCTTGTAGTCTCTGGTTTAGCCTCTCCACAGGATATGCTGCTCCTTCCCGGTTGCTAGGTCTCGCTTGGACCGGTGGGGGGAGGTGGTCTGTGGGGGGTATAGACCTCGTCTGTTGGTCAAGTTCAGGGTTGTTTACTCGGCTAGGGGATGCCGCCCTGGAGGTGTGTCTAGACGAGTTCCTGGAGCCTCTGGCGGAGGGAGAGGGTGTTGTCCGTCTGATCAGCTGTTCTATTAGTTGCGCTTGCTGTCTGTCGCGCTCTGCGTCCCGTAGAGCACCAGCAGCTGCTCGCTGGCTGTCTGCTCGGTCTCGGGCCACATTCTCTTCCCTCTGAATGCGTCTTATTTCTAGACGTATATGCTCTTCTTCGCTCCGCTGCTGGATCTGCAGTCGGTCGCGTTCAGCAGCGGCGTTCAGGCTGATGAGGAAGGCCTGCTGTAGGGTCCTCTCTGCCTCGCTGGGGGAAGGCGGTTGTATAGGGGAGCCTTCCCTCGGGGTACTCCTTGCGGAGCCTTGGAGCTCTATCTCCACGGTGCTCTCCCCGTCTTCTTCCGTGCCGAGTTCTCTCTCGGTAGCGTTGTATTCCTCCCGGGACTCATCGGGGACTACTTCTTCAGTACTGGCGGGGTGTGAAGTCATGTCTGGTTCCCACTGGTCCCCACCGTGAACTTGGTCAGTTACATTAGAACCCGTAGGGGCCTCTATGGTCGGGGTAGTCTGGGCGTTGGGGTTAGACATACTTTTACTTTCTAGTTTTACCGCGTTTACTGTTAGTAGAAGACTAGGTTGTTGACTGACAGCGTAAGCCTCTAAGTACTGAGGGAGCCGTCGTTCGCGCTGCGGGCGTTGGTTAGGAGGATCGTTTCGTGGAGTGTTCATCATAGGCCATTTCAATATTAATAACACTATATTAATATTACACTAATTACCCATCCGGCTCGAAGGACCAATTGTAACTGAGGGGTACAATTCCCTGACTGTATTACTAGATATGATACTTACTACCACTACCTTTGTACTTAATATTCGGCCACCCAGTACTCGGCATAAATATATTATGATAAACACTCTCACGTAGATGAAACGGATCCAACACAAATGTACGAAGTCGAAGTATGTATTTATTCCTACACAGCAATGGTGTGTAGAGCAAGCACTTAATCACTTAATTACATTTATGAATTGAAATAGTATGCACTTTTATGGCAAAGAGTATTCGTCGGTATATCAATAGAGAATGTCCAATCTCTGATGGCGCAGGTGGTAAATATACGACCTGGAATAGTTAAGGAATAACGGCAATGATACTTTAATGATTATAAGACTGGATACACTAGGGGGGTTAATCCGGTCGCTTGTAAGACAACAGGAGTAGGAGGGGGGGGGGGGTAGAGTCTGGCTGCCTCGTCTGGCCAAGGGTATCCTGGGTGAACCCACAGTAGTGCAGCTCGGTGCGCCAGCGATCCTTGGACCACAGATGAAAGCAGTTGGACTCTCTGTGAGCCGGCTTCCTCCGGTCCACGGGGGAGAGACGTGAAGCGACCTCGTCTTGCAGAGCGTCTCCTCACCTTGCGTCCTCTCCAGGGGGGGGGGTTCCAACACACGGCAGTGTCGGGGGTCTTTATCCATGGAATAATCACTGTACACAAAGCATAATCCGTGCCTGGGAAGGCGGGCTGTCGTCGGTAGAATAATCCGGTATACAGGTCCACTCGCTCGTCGGCTCTGGGGCTCCTCGGATGCAGTCTCACATGGGGTCGACCATCCTGGATAAGCAGCCAGTTCTCTGCCCGAAACGATGGGGTACTGACTACGGTAGTATTCTCACCGTACGAAGCACTATATATTAACAGACTATTATTAGCTTAATAGACTACGTCCAACTCGACGATATAGTGCCAAATATGACTATTCAAATATTAATATACACGATGTCTCAATACCGATGGTAGGCCGAACTTGGCCTTACTCCCACACGTGGCGTCGCGGGGAGGCTTTACGTCT
>NC_140169.1:55762806-55807806 GCF_963971535.1 Notolepis coatsorum
GGGGAAGACGTCAAGCCGGCAGCGCTATCGAGGAGAGAGAGAGCGGCCCTGTTATTATCACCCAGGGGAGAGCAACTTGTCTCTTTTGTTGTCCCAGGTTCAAGAGGGAGGACAGGCCGGGGGAAGGATAGCGGCGGAGTCGTCGGTGCCGTCCGGTGTTGTTGCCGCCGGGGCGATGGAGACGGCAGGTGGGCCGCGGGGGGGGGCGCCCCCCCCCCGGGAGCAGGAGTCGCCCCTGCAGAGCATTCTGTCCGAGATCCAGGGCCTGGTGGAGAACAGTGACATCACCAAGGTGAGTGCTGCTGTGTCCCGGCATCCTGCTCCTCCTCCCAGGTGAGGTGGCCTGCTGTGGGGAGCGAGCGAGCGATGTGTCTACCCTCTGGATATACTGCATATTTATATTAGCACATATATATATACCCATATACTCTGGATATACTGCATATTACACTTATATTTATATTAGCACATATATATATATACCCATATACTCTGGATATACTGCATATTTATATAATTAGCACATATATATATACCCATATACTCTGGATATACTGCATATTACACTTATATTTATATTAGCACATATATATATACCCATATACTCTGGATGTACTGCATATTTACACTTATTACCCATATACTCTGGATATACTGCATATTTACACTTATATTTATATTAGCACATATATATATATACCCATATACTCTGGATATACTGCATATTTATATTAGCACATATATATACCCATATACTCTGGATATACTGCATATTACACTTATATTTATATTAGCACATATATATATACCCATATACTCTGGATATACTGCATATTTACACTTATATTTATATTAGCACATAAATATATATACCCATACTCTGAATATACTGCATATTTACACTTTATATTTATATTATCACATTATATACCCATATACTCTGGATATACTGCATATTTACACTTTATATTTATATTAGCATATATACCCATATACTCTGTATGATAGCATGTACAACAGTGCTGAATATACCACATATTATTTACACTTATATATTTATATTACTATATGTGTATATATCCCCTCTATACACCTGCTTATACACCTGCACATAACCCATAGCTCTGTATGATAGCATGTACAAGAGGGCTGAATATACTGCATATTTACACTTATATATTTATATTACTGCATATATATACCCATATTTCGCAAATTAATCGTAAAGGTAGCAAAATAGCAACGTTTATGTTTTCGTTCACTGAGGAACTACACAATGGCTGTGACGTGTATTAGGCAACAGCACTGAACGACTGAGCGCTCTACTGGTAAGTGTAGTTCTTTTTTAACGACAAATTAAAAACCTTATAGTTATAACTAACTTTATTTCAACCAAAAATGCTTAAACAATAGTGTTAGTGATAGAAGGGAACTCATTTTGTGCAAAAATGGAAAGCTTGCCAATGTTCATGAGGCAGAATTAATTCAATAGCCGATAATACATTTTCCCAATGATAAATCCCTATACGGGTGGACCTCGCGGGAATTTGAATTTAATTTTGAATTTGAATTTATTCACACACACACACACATACAATACATATCATCATGGTGAGAACATCATCATCAAAATTGAAAACTAAAGTGACCTCCCTATACATTTTAATCTAATCGAATCTAATCGAATCTAAAAGGTTGTTGAGAGAGGAACTCAGTGGCGATGTGAAAGAAGACGCTCACATGATTCACTGATTAAACAGTAATTGCTTCTGACTGGCTCATGCTTAACCCTTTCACTACCACACTACAGAAGGTTAATGTCCCATAAGCATGTGTTCCTGATTCTAATCATATAAAACGCTTTAGGAGGAGGAGTACAAGACTTAACTATGAGATTTCTTTCTCTTTTTCTTAACGTGGTTCCCAGTGGTCCACCGTGCGCACAATCTGCTCACATTCATTATGATCTCTATCTCTCTCAACACGACGATATAAATCTATCTAACGTTACCAGCAACGACATCCAACAACATAGGCGCTGCTCCCCATCACACAACCATGCTGGCTAATGCATAACGTTAGCTAACTACAAGAATACAGCGGGCAGTGGCTGGGTGGTGCAGCGGACATTGCGCTCGTCACCAACGCAAGAGACACCGGGTTCGACTCCGGCTGTCGGCGTTGCCTCCGGCTTGGGCCGGCCGTCATACTAACTCAATTGACAGAGTTAGCGGGTGGAAGTCGATGGGTGGTAATCTGGACATTGTGGACAGCGACTCCTACAGGTCCGTTGGGGGACGCCTGCACAGCAGAGACAGGAAATGGCGGGGGTAGTGTGAGCCTCCCACACATTACACCTCGCCAATAAGAGTCCGCGCTGGCAGGTGAAAAGATGTGACAGGCTGCCTCCTCGTGTATCGGAGGGGACATGTGATGCAAGGCTTCTATCCTCCCTACAACCGGCCAGTGGGGGGCATATGCGAGCAACGTTCAAGACTGGGGAGGGAAGAATTGGCACAGCCGGTAATTGGGATGGGAGAAAAATAGAAAAAGAGGAGAAAAAGTGGATAATTTTTTTTTAAATACAGCGTGCAGCCTGCATGATGACTGTAATTTTGATTGAAACCTTTATTTATACTAAGGTGAGCTCTGAGGTGAGGCCACCTCATTTACAGAGCTGCTGAGTGTACAACAAGATAAAACAACAAAACAATGTGCAGTGCAATCAGTTAAAAACAGTTACAACATGAATCATAGAGAAATGAAATCAGACATTTAAATTCCCTAAGGGAAGGAAGAACTTCCAACTTTAACTTTGATTGAATGTCATTCCAGGACTTTGGGGCTGCATAAGAGAATGCTGTCCTGCTGAGTCCTGGGCCCTCATTTATCAAGTTTCCTCAGAAAATGTTCTATTTCCACACGTAAGCACAGAATTTAGAATGTGTGCACGCACAAAAAAAACGGGATTTATCACACGTGCGTACACAGGTCCTACGCACACCTGTCATGATAAATATCACCTTGCTTCTACGCTGAGGCTCGTGCACACTTTCACGTATTTGCATACCAAAACCGCCCCGATTAACCATATACGGTAATGGAACACCCCCATGAAATGTGGAAAAATGGACTAAACCGAGGGAAGCGTGTTATGAGACAGGCTGACAGACGTGTACACGTACGGTGATGTCAGATATGATATCTATTAACCATTGCTGCCTGGGCAGCGCAAACACTAATAAAGACCGTGCTGGAATATGACTGCCTTTTTCCGTTTTGTTTGATTAATACCCAGGGATTAAAGTTCTCCTCAATTTTATTCCAAATCGTGACGGATTTTCCGTCAATTTTCTACCTGCTGCATATGATTTCTAGAGGCATACAATCTATTTTGATGTCAGTATTGGGTAGCCTATATAAACAATAATACGAGAGCATATACAAGAACAATGAATCTCACTGCCATGTATGATGTAGCCTGCCTTTCAATACATGAACTTGAATTCCATCATGTTTGTGTGCGGGAGCTCACAAGGCTGTTGTCACAATGGGTGGTACAGTAATAACAGTCTACACAATATCACGATGGACCATGCCATGTAGCCTATGTTCTATTATGACATGATCTGTGACGACAAATGTTCTAGAATGTTTGATTAAGATATCATACTCTGACAGCATGCCTATGATCAATAAAAACGCGAACTTGAATCCCATCATCATATTTACATAGTCTGTCCACTATCTTTATTACTTTGTTATTCCCCCCCCCCCATCTATGTAAAGCGACCTTGCATGGGTCTCTTGAAAGGCGCTATGTAAAATGAAGCTATTATTATTATTATTATTATTATTGTTGTTATTATTATTATCATGTCTGTGTGCTGAGCTCAGTGAAGTTTCAACGGAGCGAGGTAATCTATTCTAATCAACAAATTGAAGTAGAAAGCATTCCGTTGTGGCCAATCTTATTTGGAAACATGACACAAAATAATAGTATGTCGCTTTTTATTTGAAACAATATTTAATGGCGTTTGGAGGTGGGTGTTCTGCTTCTGCCCCCCGTGCCAAACAAGCAAGCCAGCCTCTTGTTCCCGCATGAGCCCGTTATAATTACACTACTGTCGCTATTTTACAGTCCTCGATATCCTCGCGGACGGACCAGTATACCTTTATATCATATCATATTCATATTCATATCATAGTTTACTCTATCAGCCTACCAGCATGTAATACGCTCTTTGTTAGAACTCAACTCGTTATTATTTTGCGCATAGATTGCAGAAATACGGGAACGTTTTGATTTAGGCTTTGACACAGAATACAAGTCATGATATCACCCACACAATATATGCTCTGTGTCCAGAGCATGTATGCTTTTCATTCATGTAAGACACATTTATTGCAAGGGTTTTGTATACACATACACTCAACAAATAACCTCTGTCTGTTCTCGTTGCAATGCGTTTATATCGTGGGTGTTCATATGACTTGTTTTCTGCTTACAGCTTCGGGGTTCCACTTATTACGTTTAACAATGGCAAAGCCTTTTAAATATAATCAAAACGTTCCCGTATTTCTGCAATATATGCGCAAAATAATAACGAGTTGAGTTACGCGGAGCGCAGTCAGTGCTTATTTCCGCGTTGTAAAAATATTCTACCACCGGGCGCCAACTACGCATGGTCCGACCTGTGCTTAAATATACGCACAAAGTCAAGCACAAGTTCAAATAGATAAATCCTACACTTTGCTTAGAAATGATCGTACGCACGGCTTAAGCACATATCTGTGCGTACGTCAAGTTGATAAATGAGGGCCCTGGACTAGTCCGTGGTACTTTAAATGTGATCCAGTTACTAGATTGTGTTTGATGGGCTGGAGCATTCCTGTCCAACAGGGCAGCTATATACGGTTCCTCTTCCTCTTTCCTCTTTTAATGAATTTTGTGTGTGTGTGCTCGCACGCACATGGGTGTGTTGCGTAATTGTGTGTGTATTTATGCATGCAAGTGTTAAGGTGAGACTAGGTGTGTCTGTGTGTGTGTGTGTGTGTGTGTGTGTGTGTGTGCGTGTGTGTTTGCGTGTGTGTGTGTGTGTGTATGTATCTGTGTCTGTGTGTGTGTCTGTCTCTGTGTGTGTGTTTATCTGTGTCTGTGTGTGTGTGTTTCTCTGTGTCTGTGTGTGTGTGTCTGTCTGTGTGTGTGTTTCTCTGTGTCTGTGTGTGTCTGTCTGTGTGTGTGTTTCTCTGTGTCTGTGTGTGTGTTTATCTGTGTCTGTGTGTGTGTGTGTGTCTGTGTGTGTCTGTCTGTCTGTCTGTCTGTGTGTGTGTTTCTCTGTGTCTGTGTGTGTGTCTGTATGTGTGTGTGTGTGTGTGTCTCCAGACATATCTAGACAGGTACTAGCTGAATTGCCATGCAATTTGCTGTCCGTCCACATTCATGACACCAACAGGAAGAGCCCTCTTGATGCTGGTGTCCACACGCCCTTTCGTGTCACACCACCATCCGGCCAATATTCTCAAATTGACCAATTTGGTGTACATTCACAACATTTGCTGTGAACATGCATGACACCTATGGATTTTGGTGACCCAAAATCTCCTCTAATGCATTAGTTCTTAAGGTGGGGAGACCCCCATGGGGGGGGTAAAATGGAGAGTAGTTAAATTCCACTGATATTCTCTTCACTAGAAGTGAGCACAATGGAATAAACATCCACTCCACTACGCCGATGACATGCAACTCATACATTCACTCAAAAACCACGGTTGTCTTTCCCAATTTTCTCAAAACTGAACAACAATAAAACCAAGATCCTGCTTGTTGCTCCCGAGTCCCTACTTAACGGCTGCTGCACCATCTGCCCTCTTCCGAGGTCCACAAACCCGGGTGTCATCCTGGATTCCATTCTCCTGTTTATCTTATAGTCACTGTATAGAATTATAGCCTGGGTCTGTTGAGCAATACCAGCAACTCTGGTCATCTAGCCGGTGACATGTCGCATGGGAAAGTAAGTGCTTTCTTCTAGTTCACTGATAGACACAAGTGAGAGAGAGGGAAAGGGAGGGAGGGAGCGAGAGAGAGAGGGAGAGGGGGAGAGAGAAAGAGAGAGAGGTGAGACAAATATTTTTCAAGAAGGTATACAATTATCAAATAGTTCCCTTACTCTAAACGGAAGGTTGCCGGGTTGAATTAAGCTCCCAGGTGTGTGTGTGTGTGGGACGTGTGTAGGATGGCATAATAGCATAATGTGCTCAGCAAATGTTCTCTGTGTCAATAATCAGTTGTACATTTGTGCAATTGTACAAATCTTTATAGCAGTACACCAATAGGTTTATGGGGCGACAGTGGCTCAGGAGGTAGAGCGGTCGTCTGGTATTCGGAATGTTCCCGGTTCAATTCCGGAGCAAGACACTTAACCCCCTAACTGCTCCCGATGAGCAGGTCGGCACCTTGCACGGTCGCCTCCGCCGTCAGTGTGTGAATGTGTGAGTGAATGGGTGAATGTGAGGCATAAGTTGTAAAACGCATTTATGTTTCCCACTTAGTACACCATATAATAATAATAATAATAATTAATAATAATAATAATAATAATAATAATAATAATAATAATAATAATAATAATAATAATAATAATAATAATAATAATAATAATAATAATAATAATAATAATAATAATAATAATAATAATAATAATAATAATAATAATAATAATAATAATAATAATAATAATAATAATAATAATAATAATAATAATAATAATAATAATAATAATAATAATAATAATAATAATAATAATAATAATAATAATAATAATAATAATAATAATAATTCATTACATTTATATAGTGCTTTTCTAGACACTCAAAGCGCTCCCCACAATGTAGGGTGGAAATTGCCTCCTTCACCACCACTGGTAGCACCCAACCTTGGGCTACACAGGCTCAATGGCTGCCATACACTGGCACCAGGCACACATCACACTACACACAATGGCTGAACGGCTCAGGAGACAGGGATTGATATCAGCCAATTAAGGGGAAGGGATGATTAGGTGGCCTTGATGTCAGAGACCTGATTGGGAATTTGGTCAGGAACGTCGGGGAACCCCCTACTCTTCGCGATAAGCGTCCTGGGTTCTTTAACGACCGAGATTCAGTCAGGACCTCGGTTTAGCGTCTCATCCGAAGGACGGCACTCGCAGATGTACGGTGTCCCTATCACCGTAACAGGGGCATTGTTACCCCCTGCATATGGTTTTCTCCCCTTCCAAAACATACAGTACATTTCTTCCCTGCCCGTGTATGACATCATCATAGGTCCAGAGTAGGGATCAGTGCTCGGATAAGAGTACAGTACTTTGATGGTGAAGATACCGTATTCCCAAGGAGCAGGAAGCTCCACAGGAAACGAGCGCTGAGCCACTGTGATTTCGTGTGGGGTCATTAGCGGGACCTAACGTATCCAACTCAGAACTCGCCAGAGGCTGCTTTAACCCTTTCACTACCAAATGGTTAACCCTTTCACTGCAACAATACAGAAGGTAAACCCTATCACTGCCACACGACAAAGGGTTAACCCTTTCACTGCCACACTACATAAGGTTAACCCTTTCACTACCACACTACAGACGGTTAATTTTTATATTTCTATATGTACATCTTTTCTTGAAGAGTTTGACATGTAGTTGGAAAACGTTGTTTTTAGAATTGTCTTTTTTTTTCTTTTCTTTCCCTAGGCAAATAAAAGTGTATGGCGAAAAGTATTTGTTCAATTGGTAAATGGTAAATGGTGCATTTATACAGTGCTTTAATCGCTTAAAAGTCTTTGTTCCTCACATTCAACCGTTCACTCACACATTCTCACACCGACGGTGGAGGCGACCATGCAAGGTGCCAACCTGCTCATCGGGAGAAATTAGGGGGTTAAGCGTCTTGCTCAAGGACACTTTGACACACTGCCCGGCCATTTTTCCTTGAAGAGTTTGACATGTAGTTGGAAAATATTTCTTCCCCTCGGCAAACAACGACGACGAAATTAATTTGGTTCAATTGATGAATGTCTTATCATTCATCAATTCGTCCTAGCCAAAGGCTCAGCTTCTTCCCTTAGGCTATCAGAACAATGAACACTGACATACACACACACACACACACACACACACACACACACACACACACACACACACACACACACACACACACACACACACACACACACACACACACACACACACACACACACACACACACACACACACACACCCACAACACAACATTCTGCACTCGCACCCACACAAACGCACCATAGGTCACTTTAAACACACAAGAAAAGGACACTTTAAACTAAGGAAGGGAAAAAAGGACACCTTAAGAAAATAACTCGTTGTGATTATTGCATAGTATAACAGCAAGTATAGCATAGGGGCATACAAGAAAAACTGCACATTGTATAGGAGTGTACATAGGATCCAGTGCCTTTAAGCGATTTATTAACATGTGTATTTACCATGTCTATTCTCGTTATCTTTTTTATTATTACTACTATTACTATTGTTTTATTGCACAATCGAAGCGGGCATGGCCAACCGCATTTCACTGTATGTATGCCCCGGTATGTATGTGATGAATAAAACTCTTGACATCTTGAATCTTGAAGGTTGTTAATTATTCCCACAGCCTTCTTCTTATTGCTTCTCCCCACTCTGTCACAGAGGACCCGACACACGGACGCCACTCGGTACCTGGACGCTCCTCGAGAAGCGGAGGCTGCTTTGGTGACGGCGGTCCTGAACATCCTGGGCTGTCGGTACCGGCCCGCCCAGCTCAGCGTCGCGGCCATGACCAGTCAGCTGCAGGAGGCAGAGGTGACTGATTGATTGATTGATTGAGGTTGGGTAGGAGGGGTGGGTGGGGGACACTGTACAACTGTACAAGCAAAACTGTACATTGGAATATTGACAATTGACGCTTGGACTTAAAACATGATATGTTTTTAATACAAATACATGATTATTGTCAACATAACCTAGAGTACATTTACATTTAAGTCATTTTTAGTTTTTAGCTAAAAGCGACTACAAGTTGTGTACGTCGACGAGTCAGCAGGAAGGGTACAAGTTAACTCTTTCAGCTGAGTGACAATGTTCATCAAACAGTGCTGAAACTGAGGGTGCTGCAGTGATGAGTGCATAGTAGAGACATGTTAGTATAGTACAGGGCTATTCAACTAAATTGTTCAGGGGGCCACATTGTCAGAAACCCAAGGGGCCAGGGGCCGGACTGCCACGGCGCCTCCCCGTGCTAAGAATATATGTACACTTGACACAACACGCAACCACATTTTCACAACTTTTATTTAACTACATTGCAAAAGTAGTATTTATGTGCCACATCTGCAACATCTCCTGCAAAAAGTGCTTCATTTATGACTGTGCAACAACTGCAACATCTCCTCTTCAACATTTCAATATAAATATAAAATAAAAAACAAACAAGTGCATGATGTGCATCTGAACATTCGAACATCAACACATTTATAGTGCAGCTGAGCTTATGAAAAAGTGCTTCATGTCTGTGCAACAACAGCAAATCACAGCATCTTATCAGCACTTATTGTCCACTCTTAACTCTCAAACATCAGGGGGGGTGGGGGGCAGACAGGCCTAGCCTACATACACACATCTAATGAGAGAGATTGCACTTCTTTGACTGGGCAATGGCAGAGAAAGAGGGTTCATAGGAAGTGAGGGCTACCCGCAAACAGTGATGCAAATGCTCATTTGTCAAGGAGGCACGGTTGCTTGTTTTAATGGCATTCATGTGAGAGAAACTGGATTCACAGGTGTATGTTGAGCCAAACATTGTTAGCACAGATATTGCCAGCGTTTTTATTTTGGGGAATGTGTTGACATGAATACACTTTATCCAAAAAATTAATCCATGGTGGATTCATTCTCAAGTGCCTGCTTCAGAGCAGATGATGCTTGCTCAATTATTTCAAGTTGCAGGAGACCTTCATTAATGTGAAGTGATGCAAGGAACTCTTGTCCTTTTGTGGAAATAGCAGCTACATTGGCAAATGGGTTGCTCACAAAATGCATCAATTCTCTGGACATGTCAAATTCATCAAATCGACTTGCAAAGTTTTCCCTCAATTTATCAATGAAATCTGTCATTAATTGAGTGACCTTTGGCTCAATTGTGCGTGTGAACGTTGACATGAAAAGAAAAAAGTAAAAAAATAAAAAAAAATATTTTTTTTTAATTTTTTTTTATTATCATGTAATCTTTGGCGGGCCGGTCAGAATCATCCCGCCAGTTGAATAGCCCTGGTATAGTAGGTATTAATATAGGCAAGGAAGATTATTTAGTGGCAAAGTGCATGATAGTAAAAGACAGTATGAAGGTTCATTAAAAAAAAATTAGGGCGGCTAGGTGGTGTAGTGGGCAAGGCGCTCGCCATCAACGCTGGAGACGCTGGGTTCGAATCCAGCTCTCGGCGTTGCTATCAGCTTGGCTGGGCGCTCATACTAACACAATTGGCAGTGTTAGGGGTGGGAAAGCTGATGGGTGGGTCCTGGGCGTTGTGGACAGCGACCCCTACAGTTCGGTCGGGGCGCCTGCACAGCGAGGGTAGGATCTGGGGGGAGGTAGTGTGACCTTCCACACGTTACACTCTCCCGGTGAGAATCTGCGCGGCCAGGCTGGCTGCCGGCTGGCTGCACATGTGTCGGAGGAAAGCATGTGACAGTCTCCGGCCTCTCGGACCAACAGTAGGGGGGGGGGGTGCGCAACAACCAGGAAGGGGGTTGGGAATTGGCATAACGACTAACAGTGGGATGGGAGAAAAATCGGAAAAAAGGAGGGGGGAAAAGATATATTAAAAAAAATAAAAAAAATTAGATATTGATTGAAGAAGTGTGTTTTTAGTTGACCGTGCCTTCCTTGGTGTATTTGTATGCTAGTATGGGGTTGACAGGGTCACAGGGATGGACAGGGATGGACAGGGATGGCCAGGGATGGACAGGGATGGACAGGGATGGACAGAGGTGGACAGAGGTGGACGTCACTCAAGCCGGTGTTGAAGGTATGAGGTGTGGGCCGCAGTCTCAAGGACGACTCAGATGTTTACACTTCTCTAGGGCGGCTGTACCGAATGTAATTTTTTTCCATTCGAAGCTTCTATTGACGTTTTCGAACGAAGCATCGAATGTCTGTCGTCATATTTTATGATGTAATCATAAAAAAAAATGTATATAAAAAAATATCCTCAAACAAAATCCTCAATTTGAATAAAGTGATTAATCTGATTAAATGAGAATTTTTTTTATTAAATCAACTTTCTTTAATGAAACTCAGTTTCGTCAACATAAATAATCCAATAAGTGCACGGTTGGTACGAAAGTGATGGTGACGTCTTGATGGAGCGCCGAGCGCCAAACGGCTGCAGATAGGCTACATCATTTATGATAAATGTTTTATGAATAGACCTTTTTTTTTTAATGATTCAAATGTTGATTTAGAATTTGAATGTCAACGTTATGATGATGATGATGATGACTTGGATTTATATAGCGCTCTTCACTGACCCAGAGCGCTTCACAGAGTTATGAATGAAGCTCCGAACTATTCGGTACGGCCCTACACTTCTCCTTGTTTAAACCTCAGGATCTCACTCAAAGGTCTGGAGCGGTTCATGTCAGAGAAAGCAGGGTAACTGAGAGCCATTAGAAGGCTGTTTGAATAATACTCCTCCCCAGAAGACATTTTGTTCCGCTCAGCACAAGCAGAATTTGATTAGTTGTTCATCTTGTGACATCACTGTGCTTTCCTGTAGTCAGCCTTTTGACAATGACTTCTTCTGGTGAGATGAACCATTTCACTACCACACTACAAAGGGTTAACATTTCACTACCACACTACAAAGGGTTAACATTTCACTACCACACTACACAGGGTTAACATTTCACTACCACACTACAGAAGGTTAACCTTTCACTACCACACCTTCTGTAGTGTGGTAGTGAAAGGGTTAAGACCTACTAACGTTGCATTAACAATTGTCATTGTTTATGAGTATATAATAATGTATACGTGCATCTTTTAAGAGCCTGCGAGTTAAGAAAATATACCAACACAGGTATAATACCCTACAATAATCGAACGTGTGGTTGCCTGCTGTCTATTGTAGGACTACAGACGCGGTGTCTTGGAGCAAGTGGCTGGTGTGAGTGACACCCCAGTTTGTGAGCCGGACGTGCAGAAGGCCATGGCAGCTCGATGGAGCGCCGCCCTTCTGGACGCCTCTGCCACAGTACAGGTCAAGGCTGCCCAGTTGGACCAGGTCACTTCATACCACAGGCAGACCCAGGCTATCAGAACAGTGCTGGAGGACCTAGCTGCTGAGGCCGAAAAATTAAGCCTGTGAGTAAAACCCTATTAATGGTTACAACGTTGATGACTGTGAGTGACCTATATTAATGATGACAACGTTGATGACTTTTAAACAAAGATAATTACTGGCAAGGGTGGGAGAGTCACTTTAATCGTAATTAGCCATTAGCATCACAACAACTCAGACATGTAAGCAAATTGCTTTTGGATGCTTTTGGATTACTTTGCCTAAGATTATGATTATTAATCTTGCAATGAATGTGTATTTTTCAAATGTGTCAATGTGTGTATTTTGCGTTTTTACATGTATAGAATATATACAATTGCATTTAAAACCTTTTGTAACCAAACTCAAAATCTTTTTAGTAATCCATTATTTCAAAGCCCTGATTATTGCTATCAATCAATCGAGACATGCTCCTAATTTCTTTCCTGTGGGATATTGCAGGGATGCTTTGGGAAGCAGTGCCCTTCAAGCTAAATCGCTGCACATCCTGTTGCAAACCATGGGACAGAAGAAAGATATGATGGGAGAGCTGCTCCAGTTGAGTAGCCAACTCTCGGCCCACTTGAGCGAGGCTGAAGGTTCGGGTGCTCTCCTTGCCCAAATCGGGGATCTCCAGGAAGAGTGGAGGCTTTTAGAGGGAGCCGTGAAACGATCCCTGAAGCACGCCTCAATCTCCTCGTCTCAGTGCTCCCTCCTTTTACTAGAGGCTGAGCTGCTTCAGACCAAGCTTGAAGGTCTTCAGCAATCCACTGAGCTCATACAGTCCTCCCAAACACTCCCTGGCATCAAACGCACTTTAGAAGTAGCTTGTTTGGCCACAGACCTAAAGATCTGTAACCAACTGTATCTGCACTTACAGTCCAAAGCAAAGGCCCTTGGCCTCTTCTCTCTCAGTTGCAAGGAGAAGGAGGAGACGGAGCATGTTATTCAGAGCCTGAGGTCCTTGCTCGAAGTCACCAAGAGCCAGTTTGACACTTATTCGTCCAGTATTGGCAATATCTCCTCAGCACCTCAGGCTCAGATCAGCAAGTGTTTGAAGGACTTGTTCGTATGGGCCAAACAAGCACAGAACCACATCACGGGCGGGAAGAAGTTGGCTCTTTTCCCCGAAGAGGCTCGTACCCAAATTGCTCAGATGAAGAAACTTCAATCTGACATTTTATCTAAACGGGCCAAGATGAAAGTGGAAGTAGAGGAAATAAAGGCCATGGCCTCTGACATGGACAAGGGGGAAAGTGACCAAGTGCTTACTTCACTCAAGACAATAGAGAAACTCTATAACACCACTGCCGACAGCTCTGCTCATACTCTGGGGATCATGGAGGACGACCTGGTGGAGAGGGAGAAACTACTGAGCCAACTAGCCGGCATGGATAGCTGGCTAGCGGAAGCGCATGTCAAACGAGACCCTTTCACCCACCTTGAGAATGCTTCGATAGAGGTTTTGGAAAGGAGGCTTAGGTTCCAACAGTTAGTCACAGAGGAGGCAGAGAGCCAGTTGGCCCTGGTGGACATTCTGACGGAGAACAGTCAAGAAACGGCAGCGGGGCTGAGTCCGGCAGAGAGCCGCTACCTCATCAACAGACTCACAGGCCTTTGGACGGAACTCAACGGAGTGGCGGCCCACGAGCGGACGACCAGCTGGGAGCTGGAAGAGATCATCCACGAGCGGACGTCCTCAGCCCAGGAGCTGGCCTCCATCCAGGCCAGCCTGAAGCAGATGTTCGCTGATCTGGAGCCACAGTCCTCCCCTTTGACAAAGGACACGCTGTCGTCGTCTGCGGAGCTCTGGAAACACATGCTGATGGAGCACCAGTGTCACGTCCAAGAACTCCAGCACTGCCAGGAGGCCGAGCGGAGTTCCCTGTTGGGCGTCATTGGCGAGCTGCAAGAGAAAGTGAAGTCTGTGAGTCTCCACGCCTTGGAGCATGAAAAGTATTTGAACCTCCAGAAACAGATGGAGGATTCCAGGGACATGGCGAAAGGGCGAATCAAGCGCTCCAAAGATAAAACGTTCAGCGTGGGCGAGAGGTTCAGACTTTGTCAGACGCTCTTGGTTGAACTTCCCCTGGTGAAGACTCAGTGCCAAGAAGCGGCCGACCAATTGGAGGCCATCGCTCAAGACTTGGACCCGTCGCAGCTCGCTTCAAAGAGGGAGAGGATTCACCACACGGTGGGAACCCTGGTCTCCTGGGAGCACACTGTCACAGACAGCATCAAGAGCCTCGAGAGGAAACTTCTGGAAGGTCTCCGCTTCCGACTGGAGCTTCCCGCGTTGGAGAACTTCCTCCAGAGGAGCAGGCAGGAGCTGGAGCTGGCTGAGCCGATGGAGCCGGACGAGCAGGCCATCGATGTCAAGCTGCACAGGTGTTGGGTCATTTGGAGGAGCATGGAGTCTGGAATGAGGGTGGTGGAAGCTTTGGGAAAGAAAGAAAAAGTGGATCTTAAGACGTCTGGGGAGCTGTTCAAGCTTAAAGATGCAACCATGAAGGAGTGCCATGCGTGCATGGTAAGATAAACACCTCTTGAAGAATACACATTTGAAAAGTGTTTTATGATTGCGTGTGTTAATATCGGCACCTCCATATTGTAGATTGTCCACTTTTATTTGAAGAAGCCTATCTGATTGGTTACAAACTGGGAGCATTGTCTCTCCTTCCAAAAAGTGGTTTGGTTTTGGCGATTAGAAGCAAAAATGTGAGCATTTGTTAGCAATGCTGCTGTTGCTCTATGGAGGAATCCTGTCTCTGAAAAATTCTCATCACTCCCCCATTGATTTACACTAGAATTGCTGACAAAAGTGCCAACCAAAGTTAGTCGTGCCGGCCCTATGCACTGTATGTGAGGTGCCTGTCATCACTGCGGCATATCTGTCAAACGATGTCTAACTTTGTAAGTTGTTGACGTGTCTTTGATTTGATTTTATTTGATTTTTATTTGTCTCGAACATAGAAACATAAAACAAGTTTAAAAAACAAAAAGGTAAATAGTCAAAGACTATTTCCATACAATGAGGGCTAGATCCACAAAGAATGGATTGCACGGAGCAAGTTGCACCCTTACCTTACTTACAATTCATTATGAATTGCAAATGGGGGACCCTGATGTAAACAAGACGAAAGTCTTTCTCTGGTCTGCATCCCCTTAACAATTGTGTGTATTGAGCCGTACTGTATTGTACCCATTCTGCAATCTGTTAATACAACTTTCATTCAATCAATCAATCTGCACGGTGATTGATTGAATGACAATTTCATTAACAGATTGCAGAATGGGTACAATACAGTACGGCTCAATACACACAATTGTTAAGGGGATGCAGACCAGAGAAAGACTTGCGTCTTGTTTACATCAGGGTCCCCCATTCTCAATTCATAATGAATTGTAAGTAAGGGTGCAACTTGCTCCGTGCAATCCATTCTTTGTGGATCTAGCCCTAAGTGTTCGAGAAGGAACAGGGGGAAGTAAAAAACGTATCAAGCCCTGCCCCTTCCTTACAATATTTTACATTATAATTTAATAATACAAATTAAAATAATATAACAATGAATGAAAAATAAAAT
Source organism: Notolepis coatsorum (assembly GCF_963971535.1). Classification (NCBI taxonomy): domain Eukaryota; kingdom Metazoa; phylum Chordata; class Actinopteri; order Aulopiformes; family Paralepididae; genus Notolepis; species Notolepis coatsorum. The sequence continues at coordinate 55,778,779 of NC_140169.1, forward strand.
AAAAGTACAGTTTTTTATATATCCAATTGTCCAAATGAGAAATATGTATTAGACAGTCACATTACTGCTCAAGCTCATCTCTCTTATATGTGTCCATAAGTGCTTGTTTATAGCTACCTTTAAATTGATTTGCACCACTGTCACCACAGCAAAACCTGAATACTTTCATTATAATTCTGCAAATATAATATTTCTGGTCTATCACATGCAGGAGAGCTTGTCCCAGGCTCGAGAGGCCTTGAAGGATTACCACTGGGCGGCACAAGGGGCCATAGCCTTCCTCCACAGCGCTGAGACCACCTTCTTGTCTCCGCCGGGGGGCTTCCTGGACTGCTCCGAGGGCCAGAGTCACACGGAGCTGGCTCTGACCTCCCTCCAAGACGTCCTCCAAGCCCACATCAGCCACCTGGTGGAGCTGGTGCCCCGACAAGCCCTCCTCTCGCCCCCCAAGACGGAGCAGCTCCACATCCGCGTCCTGAGTCACCTGCTGGTGGGCAAAGCAATACTGGAGGTCCAGGCTCAGCTGCGACTGGAGGCCCTGCAGAGGTAGGGGCCTTTTCTAGACAAAAAAAAACACACTATTTACAGTCAGGGTCAAGGATGTCAGTGACGTGAATGATTGATTGATTGATTGATTGATTGATTGAAAATTGTATTAACAGATTGCAGAATGGGTGCAATACAGTACAGCTCAATACACACAATTGTTAAGGGGCTGCAGACCAGAGAAAGACTTTCGTCTTGTTTACATCAGGGTCCCCCATTTTCAATTCATAATGATATTTATGACATACACCACATACAGATATACAGTACTGTTACATCCAGACATTTATGACATACAAGAGATATACAAATATACAGTACTGTTTCAGAGAAAGAGATCATAAAAGAAAATATATATATTCGAGGGGGAAGAAACTACATTGGAGGGGGTTGGGTGGGTGGGGGGGGGGGGGTTGAACATTTACCGGGGTCAGTTTCGATGGCATGCTCTGTCCCGACCCTACGTGGGTGTGTTTCTCACTAAATGCAGCTGGAGCCACGGCCACTTCAATATAGTCTTTCGACCATGCACTATTTGAGCACTTTCTATGATATAATTGGGTTTTTCGTTTCTTTTCTGTGTGAAGATAATTAGAGAAATATTTGAAGCATTTTTGAGTTTGGTAAATAAATGCTTAGATTTTTTTAGTTGGAGTGAGTCAGTTGGATTGGAAACTAATGAAGTGGATTTCTCTGGCATCCCCTTAATTAACAATTGTGTGTATTGAGCCGTACTGTATTGTACCCATTCTGCGATCTGTTAATAGAGTTTTCAATCAATCAATCAATCAATCAATCAACCAATCATGCCACCATGGCTCCAAACGGTTGCAAGTAACAGGCATTCCAACAATACAATACAGTTTGCAATGTTGCACCGTTCTAGTTGCTCGATTGAAAGTGCCACACAAACCCTCTCCCTGGCTCCAGAACGAGGCTGCTGACTCAGCAGGTCAGACCAGCCAGAAGGCTCCAGCGTGCCAAAGAAAGTGTGAAAAGAATGTGACAGCAACAACTTCTTCCCATAAAATGTTGCAACAGAAATCCTGAAGGCCTGAAGGGTAGATTTATTTTACCCTTTTGATTGATTGATTGATTGATTGATTGATTGATTGATTGATTGATTGATTGATTGAACATTTTATTAACAGATTGGAGAATGGGTACAGTACAGTACAGCTCAATACACACAATTGTTAAGGGGATGCAGACCAGAGAAAGACTTTCGTCTTGTTTACATCAGGGTCCCCCATTTTCAATTCATAATGACATTTATGACATACATGACATACAGATATACAGTAATGTTACATTTATCACGTACAAGATATACAAATATACTTTCTTTTATATGTTGTTATTTTCTGTAGTATAGTCCATGTCTTATAGGATGTTAAGTCTTGCCGATGTTACATGACAACATAGAAGAAGACTAAATATCCCAGCCAAGTCATATTCAATTATATTATATCCAATACACAACATTTAATTATTCGTCATCAAAAATTATTGAAATGACAAATAATTGACAAATAATGAAGTAGTAGTGTACAGTATGAAGGGGATTAGATGGGTTCTTAATTGAATCTGGCAACACGTCCCCACACAAACAAAGGCCATTACGTCACTATACAACTTAATTTAAAAAATGAATTGGTAAACAGGAGATTATATATGTGAAAAAAAATCATGTGATCTCCGTCTTGACTTGTTGCACAAATGTTACGGAATAGGCTACTATACGTTTTCCAATGCACTGTCAGTAATTAATTATGCGCCACTATCTACATTTACATTTAGTCATTTTAGCTGAACGCTTTTATCCAAAGCGACTTACAAGTTCTGTACGACAAGTCATCAGGAAGGGCACGACTCTATCAGCTGAGTAACAATGTTCATCAAGGTGTTGAGTGTTACAGTGTAGGTTAGTATATTAGGACAAAAAGTGCATGACAGTAAGGTTAGTTAGGGTTAGATTTTTTTTTCTTTTCTTTTCTTTTCTCTTTTTTAATTTCAGATAATGGTTGAAGAAGTGCGTCTATCTAGGCCAGGGGTCTCAAATTCGCGGCCCGCGGGCCAATTGCGGCCCGCTGGATGATATTTTGCGGCTGCCCAGATGATTTCCACACCTTTTCCACAACTTTTCTTTTTTTTTGTAGTCATGTCATCACAAACACTGGCATTTAAAGGGTACAAATAAAACAATTCCTGCACCAGAATGCAGGAAATTAAGTCTTTGTAACACAAAATCTCCTGGTGGGGGACCCCCCGCTTAAAAAGTGGCCTGACTGGGGCTATATTTCGCACTATATTTCCTGGCCTGAATGATTTCCCCAGTTTGGCCCTGGTTAAAAGCCTCCAATGCTTATTAGTGTGTGTGCGTTTGAACGTTTGCACGTTTCAACCATACATTTCCATACAAATTTAAAAAAATACTTGAAACCCTTTTTGTGTGGAATATTTTATGCGGCCCAGCCTCACCCAGACTCTACCTCCAGCGGCCCCCAGGTAAATTGAGTCGTTAGCTTTCTATCTATCTTTCTTCTATCTATCTATCTTTCTATCTAGGGATATATATGGCTACAATAAAATCACGACCGGCCAGATGACATTAAATCTCACATGGTCTTACACAACATATCGTGACAGACTGCAGTGACAGATTATCATAGTGATTATTGATTATCGTGTTCCCAGCCGGACAAATTCAACTCGGCTGGCCTATAGTCTTGTTTCTATTCAAACATGTTTCTGAGTAATCCAAAAACTGTTTTATTCCCCCAAAAATATCCGCAATCTGATCAATAAAAAAAATATTAAAATCTGTAACTCTAAATAGATTACAATTACCAATTTGACTTCATGTGGCATTAAATACAGTATATGGATATAATTTGTGGGTTTGGTAATCCATGGGCATGGCACTAAAGTATATTATAAAAGACACACACGGTTGATTAAACTCCCAAAGCACGTGGTGGGGAGTTAAGCGTCTAATTGACTCCATCAGAACTATCTTCAGGAGCAGCTGTACACGAGACACTTTCACTTGGAGACACGTGGATCTTATCAGGGCTGCGCCGCGCGTTAGACCTTCCTCCCAGACAGCTCTGGGGTCAGATTTAGCACGCTGGAGTTACCCAGCATCCACCAAGCAGTTAGACCTTCCTCCCAGACAGCTCTGGGGTCAGTTTAGCACGCTGGAGTTACCCAGCATCCACCGAGCAGTTAGACCTGCCACGCCATTGTCTCCACACTCAGGAACTCGTGAGCTAATTAGAGTCGCAGCACGACACATAGATACTAGAACAGTATCACGACACATAGATACTAGAACAGTATCACGACACATAGATACTAGAACAGTATCACGACACATAGATACTAGAACAGTATCACGACACATAGATACTAGAACAGTATCACGACACATAGATACTAGAACAGTATCACGACACATAGATACTAGAACAGTATCACGATACCCAGTTGCTAAAAATGCTCCAATACTCCATTTTATTATTAGTGTCGATTCTTTTAGAATAACAGCCTGATGCCGTATTTTCTATGAGTTGAGTAGATGCGTGAGCGGAGATGTGTGTGTGTGTGTGTGTGTGTGTGTGTGTGGGGGGGGGGGGGGGCAGTGGCTCGGGAGGTAGAGCAGTCTTCTGGCAATCCGGAGGTTCCCGGTTCGATTCCCTCTCTCCTCCCGGGCAGCGTGTCGATGTGTCCTTGAGCAAGACAATTAACCCCTAATTGCTCCCGATGAGCAGGTCGGCACCTTGCATGGTTGCCTCCGCCGTCGGTGTGTGAATGTGTGAGTGAATGGGTAAAATGTGAGGAACAAAATTGTAAAGTGCTTTGGATAAAAGCGATATATATTAAAAAAATAAAGCAGCCAAGCAGCCTGTGTGTGTGTGTGTGTGTGTGTGTGTGTGTGTGTGTGTGTGTGTGTGTGTGTGTGTGTGTGTGTGTGTGTGTGTGTGTGTGAGAGCACACGCTTTTTGCATAGTGGGTGTGTCAACTGTTTTGGCTGAACACACGCCAAGGCATTCTCTCCACGTCGTCTGCTTGTGATTCTGCCTAAAGCCAGGACGCCACAGTCAGTGGCAGCGTTTCACTCTGTGAGACTCTGTGAGAACTGTCAGGAGGAACATTCAAGCAATAACGTAAACAAAGTAAATAATTAGAAACACAGTAACTGTGGCTTCAGGTCACTACCACTTTAACTAGTTGATGATACTGTTTTCCACTGCACTCTATACCCATACAATAACGTGATTCTTTACACTTTTGGTTTTGATTGTGACTGAACTATTCAATAGCTGAAATAGGAACTATTTTCTACTGAACTACGCCCCGCCCATAATAATAACGAACGGGGGTGTACTTTGGTAGAAAGTAGTTCCTACATGAAACTGGTACTGTGTGTATTATCCCGAGTAACCGGGTCGTGATTTCTGGAAAGAGACAATTGCCTTTGAGTATTTTTTTGGTGCTTTGAGCACGACAAACCGATGTTGGGTTAATTTAGAGTGAACTGCCCCTTTAATTAATAGCTGATGACATTACACATTTTTGTTTTAGCATTCTGTTTTTTTTTTTTATTTGGGAGAGAGTTATTTATATTCACTAATATATTTGGACTGCCTTAGACTGTAGTATCAGAGTTAATTATATTGTTCATAATGTTTATTCAGAGTAAATTGTATTGCCTATATTTATGTCTTATGGATGGATAGATAGATGGATAGATGGATAGATAGATAGATGGATAGATGGATAGATAGATAGATAGATAGGAACGTCAGAGAACCCCCTACTCTTTGCGATAGGCGTCCTGGGTTCTTTAACGACCGAGATTCAGTCAGGACCTCGGTTTAGCGTTTCATCCGAAGGACGGCACTCGCAGCTGTACGGTGTCCCCTATCGCCGTAACAGGGGCATTGTTACTGACCGGTCCAGAGGACAGAGTGCCCCCTGCTGGACAACAACACCACTTTCCGACAACGGCCTTGACCGGGGCTCGAACCGGTGATCTTCCGATCATGAGTCCGGAGCTCTACTCATGTAACCATGCTGCCATTGTCTGAGTCTCTGTTTTGAATTGCCATGTTTTCTGCAGGTGTGTGGCCAGACAGCACGGCCACAGGAAGTGTCACCAGGACCTCCGGAAGCTTCTGTCCAGGTCGGAAGCGCGGCTCTCTCACTGTGCCGCAGAGGAAGTGACCTCGTACGACAAGTGTGTCGACCAACACAACAGAGCTGAGGTGGGTTCCGTGCGAGACACCAATTCATCAGGGTTTAGTGATGTTCTTGAGCACTGATTAAAGGCACTACTAGTACGATTTCAACACTGATATATTATTATAAATTCAATAAATTGGCAGAAACATGAGGAGGCCGATGAGAATGAAGGATAATTGAACCGTTGCACTGAAGAACCAGATTTTAAATCAATCCAAATCACTTGAGCAAAAAGCTCACGTGTCAACTTTTCACTGGTTTTCTATGATTCCTCCATCTTTGTTATAAGTCATTGCATTTTATAACCACGATATGTGAATAATACAAATAAATATCACAGTGTTACACAGTGTCGATACTGTACCATACCGGTATATGGGGGGAAAGGTATCATGATATTGATACTGTGCTGATAATTCGGTATAGAGGAATCATTTTGGTTGCCCCAAACAATAGCTTAGTTCAGGGGTTCTCAAAATGTTTCATACCGACCCCATTTTATTTAGGATTTTTTTTGGGGACCCCACACTTAATGTATCGCGTAATTTCAACGTGGAATTAAGGAATATCAAAATATGTTGAACTTGATCATGCATATTTATTAGAAAATGTAATTACAGCACTATGTTATCATTACACATTTATAAAACGAAGCATATTTCTACAGAATATGTTGCCAGAACAAAAAAACTAAAGAAAAAATCTTTTTTTTATTGAAATATTTTTTTACTTGCCAATGCACTGTCACCTACCCGTGACCCCAATTTGGGTTGCGACCCATAGTTTGAGAACCACTGGCTTAGTTCACACCTAAGTGAGAGGCCAGGGGCTATGGCCCCCACCCTTCTCTCGTCTTAAGCTCATCCTCTTCCTCAGTGCCTCCTAGCTGGCCAGAGCAGAGCACTCCTCTTAGCCAAAGCTCATTTAACCTACATGTACTTTGTATGAATTGTTTTTACTATTTTTGAATCAGAAGATCCGTCTATGATATATATTTGATGAATCATAATCCACCACATCTAATATACAGAGAATGCTAATATACAGAATGCCTATGATGAAAACCTTTGATTTGTATATACAATCAAAACATACTTCACCGTTCATACTCTTTGCACATAACTGCCCAATTGCACAGCCCTGCTAAATATCCCATCCCGCTGTATATTGTTATTTTTATTCTAACTATAGTGTATATACTTGACCACTATATACTTGGAGTTGTACAGCCCTGGCCTATTTTTATTTTTACTTCATTATTATACTATTATTCTATTGTGCTTCTATTTAATTGAGTTTATATTCCATTTGATTCTATTCCACCTTTTTATTTTATTGTCTGTCCCATGCCGTTCAAAAGGTAGGCGATACTGCCACCTGTCGGGATTCAATCGTTGTTGCAATTATAACGTAGCCAGAGGTCCCAGGCACACTCACAAAGTGTTTAGAATAATAATAATAATCAAAAAAAGGAAAAAGGAACATAAAAAACAAGATATCTCGTTATTGGCGCTCAAGCGTTGGCTGTCAGAAACGAGATATCTCGTTTTTGGCGCTCAATGAGTTAATGTCGCACTGAAAACGACCAAATCAAATTCCTTGTATGTGTAAACTACTTGGCAATAAAGACCTTTCTGATTCTGGTTCTGGTTCTGGTCATGCTCTGCGTCTTCTGGCCACCTCAGACCCACTCCTATCCGAGCTCCGGGAGGGTCATCAAAGAGAAGTCAACTATTCTCGGTCCTTGCCCCACAATGGTGGAACGAACTTCCCACCACAGTTAGGACAGCCGAAACCCGTCCAATCTTTCGCCGTCGACTAAAGACGCACTTCTTCAATCATTATCTGAAATTAAAAAAAATAATTAATAAAATAAAAAACTCTAACCCTAACTAACCTTACTGTCATGCACTTGTCCTAATAAACTTTGATGAACAATGTTCAGTTCAGTTCAGAGTTTTTATTTGCCACATGGAATCATACAATCAGAGTTTCTTCATTACACAATCATAATTATCATTCCATGGACAAAAGGAGCAGGAAGAAGAATAAATCTTATAGTTACCTGCCCCTTATTCCTAAACTAAACAAGTATTTACTTAATGGTCGGCGTACAACCTAATTTACACAAATAATAATTTATACCATTATATAAGATACTCACAATCCACAGTTAAACAAGAAAAAAATTAAATAATAATAATAATAATAATAATAATAATAATAATAATAATAATAATAATAATAATAATAATAATAATAATAATAATAATAATAATAATAATAATAATAATAATAATAATAATAATAATAATAATAATAATAATAATAATAATAATAATAATAATAATATAATAATAATAATAATAATAATAATAATAATAATAATAATAATAATAATAATAATAATAATAATAATAATAATAATAATAATAATAAAGAATAAAAGAAAGAGAGAAAAAAAGAAAAGAACATATCTCACTATTCAGATCACATTTGATTTTCATACTGACTAAATCTTTTTTTTTTATAATTTTTTTTGAATTGATAAACACTATTACATCCCTTAAGCTCGCTATGGAGAGAATTCCACAACTTTACACCAATAACTGAAGGACACATCTGTTTAAGTGTGGTACGTGCAAACTGATGTTTAAAAATTTATTTTCTCCTACTAAACTCACTTTCTAAATGAAAAAGATGTTACTCAGCTGATAGTCGTACCTGCTGTCTTGTTGTACAAAACTTGTAAGTCGCTTTGGATAAAAGCGTTCAGCTAAATGACAAAATGACTAAATGTAAATGGTTCTGGTTGTGATTCTGGTTGTGGTTCTGGTTCTGATTCTGGTTCTGCAGGCCCTGATGCAGGAGCTGCGTGGCCTGGCGGGGCAGCTGGGGGAGCTGAGGGCCGGCTGCTCCATGCAGGGCTGCGGGGCCGGCAGGGCGGGGGAGCACAGCGCCCTCTGGAGGCACTGGGCGTGGCTGCGGCGCGACATGGGCCTCCTGCTGGCTCAGTCGCACCAGAGGGCAGAGGAGTGGAGGGACATCACCACCAGCGTGAGTCCACCGTGTCCAGCCTTCTGGACCCCTTTTGACAGTATTATTATTATTATTATTATTATTATTATTATTATTATTATTATTATTATTATTATTATTATTATTATTATTATTATTATATAGATATATATATTAACCGTCTGTAGTGTGGTAGTGAAAGGTTAACCGTCTGTAGTGTGGTAGTGAAATGGTTAACCCTTTGTTGTGTGGCAGTGAAAGGGTTAACCTTCTGTAGTGTGGTAGTGAAAGGGTTAACCCTTTGTTGTGTGGCAGTGAAAGGGTTAACCTGTGAAAGGGCAGTGAAAGGGTTAACCGTCTGCAGTGCGGTAGTGAAAGGGTGTAGTGTGGTTGTGAAAGGGTTAACCCTTTGTAGTGTGGCAGTGAATGGGTTAACCTTATGTATTTTTGCAGTGAATGGGTTAACCCTTTGTTAGTGTGGTAGTGAAAGGGTTAACCTTTGGTAGTGTGGTAGTGAAAGGGTTAACCCTTTGTAGTGTGGCAGTGAAAGGGTTAACCTTCTGTATTGTCGCAGTGAAAGGGTTAACCGTCTGCAGTGTGGTAGTGAAAGGGTTAACCTTCTGTATTGTCACAGTGAAAGGGTTAACTGTCTGCAGTGTGGTAGTGAAAGGGTGTAGTGTGGTAGTGAAAGGGTTAAAGGCCAACTTGCAGGTTAAACCCTACTCTGCAATTATGGGTAGTTTACATCATTGGTATCTAATTTAATTATTTATTTTTTCCATTTGACGCCGGAAATTTCACTCAGAAATGGTTCAAAAGGTCCACGCACGAATAACATGCACGAGCAAATCTAAAAGCGTATCAGACGCTAGCACGGCCGTGACGTCACTTCAGGAAACTTATGCCTTATGCCCGTCCGGGTCATAGTACTACTGGATATATGACGCTGGCTAACGTTAGCATTATGTCTACTGTCGTGAACCATTTTAGATCGGGGCATGTAGAGGAGTTTGGGGAACGAGTAAAATCATGTGCAGGTCCTCTTCTCAGACCTGTGTGTGGCAAAGCACTGCACACGCATCATGCAAGCTACACGTCGCTGCATGTTGATCAATGGTGGCCCACTCGGTGCATCACAGTCAGTGACTTGTGCTAACAACGTGCTGCGGCGTCTGGCTTGTTGGCCGGCATGAGTGCCCGATTTGGGGTGGTTCTCTCCTCTTTGTGTGCCTTTGTCCTCGCGGGTGTTCTGCCGGGGAGCTTGTGGACGCGACAATAGTGGTGGTTGTAGGGTGTTTGAGCTTGTAGCGTTAGTTAGCTCATAGCTATCGTGTACCACTAGCGTTACGGGCTCGAGCACCTTATGGCTGCTGCTGTTGTCGTGTCCATGGGCTCCCTGGCAGGGTACTTGTGGGGACGGGGGTGTACAGAGAGGAGAGAACCATTTTGGGTCGGGCGTTCATGCCGGCTAGCGAGCTGGACGTCGGGATATGTTGTTAGCACAATAGCTACCAAGCTAAGCTATGTTAGCTTCTAACGGTGTATACACAATATGTACAACGACACAATGATTTACATTATTACAAATATGGTAACGTGATTGATTGATTGATTGAAAAGTTTATTAACAGATTGCAGAATGGGTACAGTACAGTACAGCTCAATACATACAATTGTTAAGGGGATGCAGACCAGAGAAAGACTTTCGTCTTGTTTACATCAGGGTCCCCCATTTTCAATTCATCATAACATATATGACATACATGACATACAGATAGACAGTACTGCTACATCTATACATTTATGACATATCAGATTTGCAAATACAGTACTGTTTGTGATACAAAAGTGTCCAGAAAAGGAGTGTATATACATTTGGCATAGAAACTGTACATTGGAGGAGGTTGGTTGGGTGGGGTGGGGTTGGGTGGGTTGGGTGAGGGCTGTACATTGGAGGTGGGGGGGGGGGGGGGGGGGGGGTTGGGAAGGGGACACACACACATTTTACACTGTACATTGGAATATTGACAAAGCCTTACTTGGTCATTTACTGTACAACTAGGTTAGGACATTTGTAGGGGCCAGTTTCGAATTGCAGTCTCACGTAGGTGTTTTTTGAGAGTGTTTTTGAAGGTGGGTAGTGATTCACATTCCTTTACAGCTTTAGGCAGGGCGTTCCACATTGATGTGGCATAATTGCGAAACGTGTTTAGTCCCTTGTTTGAGCCGAATCTGGGTTTTACATGATTTGTGGAGCTCCCTCTGGTGTTGTGATCGTGGTATTCACTGACCTTTGGGAAGTATTTTGACATGTACATGGGTACCTTGGTCGCGTAGTGTATCTTGTAGACCAGGCCCATTGCAAGTTGCTGTACTCTGTCGTCTACTCTAAGCCATCCTAGGTTGTCAAAGTGGGCAGGGGTGAGGTGGGTTCTAGGAGTCAGGTCAAGTAGTAGTCTGACTAGCTTGTTTTGAGATGTTTGTAATTTGTTTTTTAGTGCCTTTGAGGTGCTTTGGTACCATGAGGTGCAAGCATAGTCGTAGTACCCTTGAATGAGTGCTCCTGCTAGAGTCTTCAGGGTATTCTTGTTTACCAGAGAGGAGATCCGGTACAAGAATCGCGTTCGTTGGTTGACTTTTTTTTATTACATTGGATGCCATTTTGTCACAGGAAAGATTAGCCTCTAGGATGGAACCCAGGTAGGTAATTTCATCTTTCCTTGTGATAATATTGTCACCCACTGTAACCGAGAAGCCGTCGGTCTTGCTGAGTTTGTTATTTGAACCGAAGAGAATGGACTCTGTTTTGCCCATGTGTAATGATAGTTTGTTGTCGGCGAGCCATATGCAGATTTTGCCTAGTTCCGAGCTGAGGGCTTTTTCAACCTGTAACTTGTTCTTGTCAGAGACCAGCAGGGCTGAGTCGTCCGCAAACAGGAACAAGTTGCAGTCACAAGCTGACGACATGTCATTTGCATAAATTAGGAATAGTAGCGGTCCTAGTATGCTTCCTTGTGGAACACCACAGCTCACTGTGAGGGGGGGGATAGTGTACCGTTTACTTCCACCATCTGTTCCCTCCCCTCCAGGTAGGATTGTATCCAGCTCACTGATAAACTATCAAAACCAATTGCTTTTAGCTTGTCAATCAGAATGGTGTGATTGACAGTGTCGAAGGCCTTTTGTAGGTCCAGCATGACCATGCCGCAGTATTTGCCCACGTCCACCTCTTGTTTGATGTGGTCGTTCAAGTAGAGAAGGCATGTGTCAGTGGAGTGGGATGTTCTGAAGCCAGATTGGAATTCGTAGATTAGATTTTTTTCCGCGAGGTACTTTTCGATCTGTTCGTATACTATTTTTTCCATGACTTTCGAGATGGATGTAAGGATAGAAACAGGGCGGTAGTTACCCGGGTCTAATTTGCTGCCCTTTTTGTGCAGGGGTGTTACTCTCGCAATTTTGAAGTCCTTGGGGACGTGTCCCTGTTTTATGGAGAGGTTTATTATGTGTGTGATGACTGGGGTGATGGCTGCTGCTGAGTCTCTGAGGAATTTGGAGGGGATGTTGTCATGGCCAGTGGCCTTGTTTGGTTGGAGGGCGCTCAGTTTTTTGAGTACCTCATCTGTAGTTACTATTTCCAGTTTGAAGTCGTCTTTGTGGACGCCTAGGTTCTTGTAGTATGCTACTATGTGTTCTACCCCATACTGCCCTGAGTGGGAGGGTAGTTTGTTTACCAGTGTTGTGGCTATGTTTGTGAAGAAAGTGTTTAAGTAATTGGCTACATCCAGCTTGTCTGTGATGAGCGTGTTGTCCGTCTTTATGTTTATGTTTGAGAACCTGGTTTTGAGTTTTTTACTGCAGCCTAGTTGATTGTTGAGTAATTTCCAAAGTTCACGTGGTTTATTTTTGTTTTCCTCGGTTTTGTCATTGATGAAATTTTTTTTAGCAGTTTTGATCATGGAGTTTACGTCATTTCTTAGTCTGTTTCTTTCTAGTATGAGTTCAGTCATGTGGTCTTGGAGTTCACTGCTCGTGCTTTTGGTAAGCTTTGACTGACTTTTACGAAACTCAGAGCATTTTTTGTCTCTGGCTTTCATAGCGGTCAGTATTTCAGTGTGCATCCATGGCTCAGCGCGATTTTTTACCCTGGTGGTTCTTAGGGGGGCCATGTTGTTTAGTATTGATGAAAATTTGGTTTTGAAGCCAAGCCAAGTTTCTTCAACCAGTGTACCATTGAGTTCATCTGACCAGTCCAGACTCTCCAGTTCAAGGTTAAAGGCCTCGCTAGAGTAGGTTTTGAGGTCTCTAGATGTGACTGTTTTGTGACAGCCAGCCTTTAGTTTGAGCTTTTTGCGGGTACAGAATATCATATAATGATCACTTAACCCGCATGCTATAACCCCTTTATTGGAGATCTTGGACTTGTCAGAGGTCAGTATGAGGTCAATGGTAGTCTGAGTTGATTCACATATCCTTGTGGGTTGGGTGATTAGTTGGCTGAGGCCGTGCAGATCACAAAACCTATTGAAGGATTTGAAGACGGGTGCATCTTTTTGTTGCATATCCGTGTTCCAATCCCCAATAAGAATTTTTTCCACATCCTCAGCTCCAGCTAAGCACACATCCAGAGTATCATAAAAGCCAGTTTGATCTGGCGGTCTGTATATTGTGCAGACTAGAACAGATTTTGCCCTTTCAAATAAAATTTCCACCCATACGGTTTCAATTGTCTCATGATGAAGGTCAGTACGGGTAATGAATTTGGTGTCCTTATGTATGTACATACAAACACCACCTCCATACTGGTTTCTGTCATTACGGACTATAGTATAGTTCTCTATTTCTATTTCAGGGTCTGTTACAGATGGATCAAGTTTAGTTTCAGTAAAGCATATTAAGTCTACCTTACCGCTCATAAACAGGTTTCTTATTTCGTCCAGCTTATGCTTAATGCTGTTCACATTAAGGTGAAAGATGTGTAGTCCGTTTTTATTAGCTGTTTATTGATGTCTTCAAGTTCCAGGTAATTGTCTTCTGGTGCTGCTGTGGGGGAGGGAGGGGGGGGGCTTTGTTGTTGTCTCCGTGAGGTCTGTGTGCTGGTGTGTGGGGAGGGGGGATCCTTTGTCCTGTCTTTTCTGGCGGCAACCCTTTGTTCTCCTGGGCTGGTAAACATAGCCAGCCTGGCTAGGTTGGCTACTTTATCAGGCGATTTGTCCGTGGGGTTGCCGGTTGGGGGGGCTTTGTTGTCGTGGGTGGGAAGGGGGGGGTCGGGACCCGCGCCGTGCTGGTACAACAAAGGACTCGGTCCAGAGTCCTTTGTTCCTGGATGTTTTCGCCGTTAGCTCCGCTGGCTAGCCGGCTATCGGGCGTTGAGATGTTTAAATCCTGCGTCGGGATGGTCGTCATGGTTTCGACCCTCGGTTCACCTCCTCTCGTCTCTGCCTCACGTGTGCTCGTCTGCTGCGGCGTCATTTGGGAAGAGTTGCCGTCCGCGCAGTGGATGTAGCCACAGGTTGAGTTGATGATGTTGGTCGCGATGGTAACGTCCCTCGCTTCTTGCGCTGCCAGACCAAGTCTTCTCGCCTGAGTTCTGGTCAAGACCGGGCCTGGGTTTAGATGAATGTCTCCCGAGAGTAGCAGGATAAGGGACAAAAAGGTCTTTCGGTCCATTCTGCCATTCGGGGGTCTGTTTTTTCTTTCAGCATTGGCCGTTAATGTTGCGTGAACGGTCGCTGTCCCCACGGCCAGGTGCTTATGCTCCGTGCCGTTTTGGAAATAAAAGTCGCTGTGTACCTCCTTTTCTATTTTTGCTCTTCTCTCCTCTTCTGTCTGGTTATGCTTCATCGTTGAGTAGAGGTACGAATCCGTTATCCAAAACATAACGAGGAGAAAATGTGCGCAAAATCTCTTTTGCTTGCTGTATTGACGAGGGCTCCGGGAGCTCAGGAATTTGCGACCGCTCATGGCTGTGTCCTGATGGCTATGATCACGGAGCAATAGTGTTGTTAGGTGAAACAGATACATTTTCATTCGGCTAGTAGTAGCAAGGCTCTCTGCCTGCTGTAACAAGTAACAAGAAGGCTCCCTGCTTCCAGTTCCTGCCACTACTGCCTGTGACTCCCAGAGCTCAGAGCCCCCTGGTGCCCTGCACCTGTTGTGACGACATCATTTCGATTACACGCGCACGTTATGAACCATTGATTAAAATATCCACGTGCGTGGTGATTGTGTTGGGCAGACAAAATGTTTGATAAAAACGCTAAAACTGGGTCAATTTCAATACTTTTTCTTCCTTCTTCATGAAAGTCACCGTTGGCCTAGTCCACATTGTTTATTGAACAAAAATACAACATGCAAGTTGGCCTTTAACCCTTTGTAGTGTGGCAGTGAACGGGTTAACCTTATGTATTTTCGTAGTGAAAGGGTTAACCCTTTGTTAGTGTGGTAGTGAAAGGGTTAACCTGCTTTATTGTTACAGTGAAAGGGTTAACCCTTTGTTAGTGTGGTAGTGAAAGGGTTAACCTTATGTATTTTCGTAGTGAAAGGGTTAACCCTTTGTTAGTGTGGTAGTGAAAGGGTTAACCTGCTTTATTGTTACAGTGAAAGGGTTAACCCTTTGTTAGTGTGGTAGTGAAAGGGTTAACCTTCTGTTTTGTCGCAGTGAAAGGGTTAACCCTCTGTTAGTGTGGTGGTGAAAGGCTTAAAAGAGTCAACCTGACTTGTGTCTGACCCCCTCCTCCAGATGGAGCAGTGCCGTGGCTCTCTGGCTCACCTGCAGGCCAAGCTGCCCAGCGCCCGGGGGGGCGGGGGACCCCGGCAGCTGCTGGCCCAGGCCGAGATGCACCAGGCGGGGCTGCGGCTGGAGCGGCGAGCTCTGGCCTCCCTGGAGCTCCGTCTGATGCTCCTGCTGGGCGTGTCCGGCCCCCAGGAGGTGAACGGCGCCGTGGCACCTGTGGGCGTGAGGTTCCGGACGATCCAGGAGGGCTTCAGGAGGTAGGAGGCGTCCACGGAGACGACATGTCTCCTTTGTTTTACATTGAATTTTGAATTTTGAATTTTGAATTTGAATTTTGAATTTGAATTTTGAATTTGAATTTTGAATTTGAATTTGGATTTTGAATTTGGATTTTGGATTTTGAATTTGAATTTATTCACACACACACACACACACACACACACACACACACACACACACACACACACACACACACACACACACACGATACAATACATATCATCATGGTGAGAACATCATCATCAAAATTGTCTGCGTTGGCCAGGTCTTTAGAGGGAGCCTGATCACAAGCAAAGGCCTCCAAATATGGACAACATACAACATGCATAGGCTTACACACCTACCTACTTACATACAGTACATACTACATACATACATAAATATAGACAATAATATTCCCAAGTTTGGTTACTATTTAGAGATATGATTTGAGCAATTTCTCTTTCAGTGACATTTAGACCCTTCTTGAATGATATGGACGATGGGACAGGGATGGTAATGTAACTTGTTCTCTGAGTCCAAACTACCAACTACAATCTACTATATCACAATGAGAGAATTACATTCTAAGATAGTATGTGTAGAGGTTGCAGTTAACTACTGCACCATAACCGCACGGCCAAAAGTAGTAAAATAGGAATGCCGCCCAGTGCCTCTGAGAGAGAGGTGCGCGTTCACAAATACTGACGGAACTGTCCTGGGGCACAGAGATAACATACTGACGGAACTGTCCTGGGGCACAGAGATAACATACTGACGGAACTGTCCTGGGGCACAGAGATAACATACTGACGGAACTGTCCTGGGGCACAGAGATAACATACTGACTGAACTGTCCTGGGGCACAGAGATAACATACTGACGGAACTGTCCTGGGGCACAGAGATAACATACTGACTGAACTGTCCTGGGGCACAGAGATAACATACTGACTGAACTGTCCTGGGGCACAGAGATAACATACTGACTGAACTGTCCTGGGGCACAGAGATAACATACTGACTGAACTGTCCTGGGGCACAGAGATAACATACTGACTGAACTGTCCTGGGGCACAGGAATTATTGAAATGGGTGGCATTCCCCTTTAATGAGATGGGGAGCTCAGCCGTGTATTGCTACCTCAGTAAGCTCTCCTGTGAAATGTACAGAGGTGTAAAGTACTTGAGTAATTGTACTTTGTTACAATACTTAAGTACTGTTTTGGGGGATTTGTACTTTACTCGAGTATTATTAGGTCTGTATACTTTTACTCAATTACATTTCAGAGAAAAAAAACATACTTTTTACTCCTTACATTTAAAATGCAGACCTACAAAGTACAAATCTCGCAGGTCCATCTATTTTAATTAGTATATATTTGTTTCTCTGGCCGAACTAACGTTAACGTTATTAATCCTGCGGCCGCTCTTTATTTAAAAACAGCCAATCAAATCCCCATCAATGGAAAATGAACCCGCCCATACCCATGCTGATTGGTCCTTGTGCAAGACTAGAAAGCGGGGATCTTTGATTAAACACCTGCTATCAGAAGAATAGACAGTCAGAAAACGTTTTAGTACTTAAGTACATTTAAAAGTAGAAATCTTTTAACTTTTACTCAAGTTTGTTTTTAGCCAGATACTCTGACTTTTACTTGAGTACGATTGTGAGACGGTACCCATACTTTCACTTAAGTATCATTTCTGGGTACGTTTTACACCCCTGGAAATGTATTGCAATCCAAACATGCTTACGTGCTTTTTCCAGCCTTCCCTTCTCTACAACTATAGAGTGAGGAGGTTTACAGTGTGGTGTGGTCAGAGAAACAGCTCTGTTTCTAGAGTGAGCAGGTTTACAGTGTGGTGTGGTCAGAGAAACAGCTCTGTTTCTAGAGTGAGCAGGTTTACAGTGTGGTGTGGTCAGAGAAACAGCTCTGTTTCTAGAGTGAGCAGGTTTACAGTGTGGTGTGGTCAGAGAAACAGCTCTGTTTCACATGGAACTGTTGTCAACATTCAGATTGTGATACATTTCACAGGACAGCAAACTGAGACCAGTAAGAAAACACCCTGAGCTATATGTCAGGTACATATTGTAGCTCTGTAGTGCAGGGTGTATTGTTACCGGTCTCAGTTAGCTCTCCTGTGAAATGTATTGCAATCCAAACATGTTTTTTATAAACTCATATTTCGCTAATAACACTTAAAATTAGGGATGTTCGATATTGGCTTTTTTTTTTACCGATATCCGATATACCCGATTGTCCAACTCTTAATTTCCGATACCGATATCAACCGATACCGATATATGCAGGGTCCCCCCCCCCAAAAAACTGAATAATTTCAGGTAATTAACATTACATATATCTTGTCGTGGAATTAACACAACATTATGCATACTTTTGACAATAAATAAAATAAGAATTAGTTCCTACTTGCTTGCCTGCGTAAATAAAGGTTAAATAAATGTAAAAAAATTAGGGATGTCCGATATTATCGGCCTACCGATATTATCGGCCGATATCGGCATTAAAATGTGATATCAGTTGATATCGGTATCGGAAATTAAGAGTTGGACAATATCGGTATATCGGTATCGGTAAAAAAGCCAATATCGAGCATCCCTAAAAAATATATATATATATATATATTTGAAAACCGATACCGATCATTTCCGATATTACATTTTAATGACGATAATATCGGACATCCCTACTAAAAATCATTGGTAAACAAACGTAGAGCTGAAAATATACACTTTGACTGCTGTTTTGATAGGGTTAGGGTCTTTACTCTTGGCTACATTTGAAAAAGAAAAACGCAACATTAATTAATACAGACTGTATTGATCTATTTATGACGTGAAATAAATCTTGGCCCGATACCAGGCTTAAGGGGTTAAACTACCCACCCACCCAGTGACTACAGACTGTAGCTCATCTTGTAAGTGAACTGAGTTAAACTACCCACCCAGTGACTACAGACTGTAGCTCATCTTGTAAGTGAACTGAGTTAAACTACCCACCCAGTGACTAGAGACTGTAGCTCATCATGTAAGTGAACTGAGTTAAACTACCCACCCATCGACTACAGACTGTAGCTCATCTTGTAAGTGAACCGAGTTAAACTACCCACCCAGCGACTACAGGCTGTAGCTCATCTTGTAAGTGAACTGAGTTAAACTACCCACCCAGTGACTAGAGACTGTAGCTCATCATGTAAGTGAACTGAGTTAAACTACCCACCCAGTGACTACAGGCTGTAGCTCATCTTGTAAGTGAACTGAGTTAAACTACCCACCCAGTGACTACAGGCTGTAGCTCATCTTGTAAGTGAACTGAGTTAAACTACCCACCCAGTGACTAGAGACTGTAGCTCATATTGTAAGTGAACTGAGTTAAACTACCCACCCAGTGACTACAGGCTGTAGCTCATCTTGTAAGTGAACTGAGTTAAACTACCCACCCAGTGACTAGAGACTGTAGCTCATCTTGTAAGTGAACTGAGTTAAACTACCCACCCAGTGACTAGAGACTGTAGCTCATCTTGTAAGTGAACTGAGTTAAACTACCCACCCAGTGACTAGAGACTGTAGCTCATCTTGTAAGTGAACTGAGTTAAACTACCCACCCAGTGACTACAGGCTGTAGCTCATCTTGTAAGTGAACTGAGTTAAACTACCCACCCAGTGACTAGAGACTGTAGCTCATCTTGTAAGTGAACTGAGTTAAACTACCCACCCAGTGACTAGAGACTGTAGCTCATCTTGTAAGTGAACTGAGTTAAACTACCCACCCAGTGACTAGAGACTGTAGCTCATCTTGTAAGTGAACTGAGTTAAACTACCCACCCAGTGACTACAGGCTGTAGCTCATCTTGTAAGTGAACTGAGTTAAACTACCCACCCAGTGACTAGAGACTGTAGCTCATCTTGTAAGTGAACTGAGTTAAACTACCCACCCAGTGACTAGAGACTGTAGCTCATCTTGTAAGTGAAC
Organism: Notolepis coatsorum; assembly: GCF_963971535.1. Taxonomy (NCBI): domain Eukaryota; kingdom Metazoa; phylum Chordata; class Actinopteri; order Aulopiformes; family Paralepididae; genus Notolepis; species Notolepis coatsorum. The sequence goes on from NC_140169.1 coordinate 55,798,580, forward strand.
TGAGTTAAACTACCCACCCAGTGACTACAGGCTGTAGCTCATCTTGTAAGTGAACTGAGTTAAACTACCCACCCAGCGACTAGAGACTGTAGCTCATCTTGTAAGTGAACTGAGTTAAACTACCCACCCAGTGACTACAGGCTGTAGCTCATCTTGTAAGTGAACTGAGTTAAACTACCCACCCAGCGACTAGAGACTGTAGCTCATCTTGTAAGTGAACTGAGTTAAACTACCCACCCAGTGACTAGAGACTGTAGCTCATCTTGTAAGTGAACTGAGTTAAACTACCCACCCAGCGACTACAGACTGTAGCTCATATTGTAAGTGAACTGAGTTAAACTACCCACCCAGTGACTACAGGCTGTAGCTCATCTTGTAAGTGAACTGAGTTAAACTACCCACCCAGTGACTACAGGCTGTAGCTCATCTTGTAAGTGAACCGAGTTAAACTACCCACCCAGTGACTAGAGACTGTATGTGAGGTTCGCCTTTCCCTTGACCTTTAATTCCCTGTTCTCCTCACCTCACTAGCCCCCACCCTCGCGTTCGTTTTACTCTCGTTTGCTCTTCAGCAGCCACACCCTTGGACTACCTGTCCTGATGTGTTTGATTGGTCTGGTGCCGAACACACACTTCTAGTTAAAGTATCAATTACCTTCACGCACCTGATGTGTATCCTAATTAGCACCCCTTTGGGCTTTAAGTACCTCGCTCTTCCCCTCTGGCCTTGTCGGGTCGTTCCGTATCATATCTCTATCACCTAACTCCTTCGGGAGGTTCTCTGTCTATAGGCTCCTACGGGAGTTCTGTTTCTGTCTGTATGCTGTTTTTATCTCCGGCGTGAGACGAGGTGCAAGCTTTGGCCACCTGTCGCCGTTGCCTGGGGGGAGAGATTGTACTGCGCTCCCTAATTCTCTACGGGAGGTATTCCAGTGTTCCACCCCAGACCTCCGCGCCAGATGCGCTCAAGCCTTCGCCACCTGTCGCCGTTTTCCTGGAAGGAGACACCGTACTGCGCTCTCTAAACCTCTACGGGAGGTATTCCGGTGTTCCACTCCAGACCTCCGCGCAGCAGATGCGCTCTCCGTACCGGCGCGTACTCCAAGCTGACGCGCACCATCCAGACCTCCGAGCCTGACGCGCTCTTCACTCCAGACGCGCATCCAGACGCGCATCCAGACGCACTCCAGACGCTCATCCAGACCTCCGAGCCTGACGCGCTCTTCGCTCCAGACGCGCATCCAGACGCGCATCCAGACGCACTCCAGACGCTCATCCAGACCTCCGAGCCTGACGCGCTCTTCACTCCAGACGCGCATCCAGACGCGCATCCTGACGCACTCTAGTCGCGCACCACTCAGACCTCCGCTTGGACAACCCGTTCCCGGTAACGACGCTGGACAACCCGTTCCCCGTAGCGACGCGCTCCCCCTGTTTTGATCCTGCTCTCTTTACGCACAGCGCCTGGGTGAGTTTGCAAGACTGTCTTTTTGACCCTATCATTTTTCGTGTGTGTTAAACACTGAAGAGATCCTGCTTTTGTTCTGACTGTCACTCACCCTGTGCCTGCTTTTTGGATTGTTCATTTGGGATAATATTTGCTTGAACTTTGCTCACTGTGTGTATTCACACCGAAGATATTATCACCTGGATTATTATTGGGACATCGCTTACTGTGTGTATTCACACCGAAGATATTATCACTTGGATTATAATTGGGACTTCGCTCACTGTGTGTATTTGCACCGAAGATTCTATCACGTGGATTGTTGTCGGGACATTACTCACAGTGTGTATTTACACCGAAGATTCAGTCACTTGGATTACTCTGTTTTGGGACAAGTCACTTCTCCTGTCACCTGCTCTGTTCCCAACTGTACTCTGAGCTAACCCGCTCTCTCTCTCCCTCTCTGTCCCGTTACCACCTCGGAGAGCTGCCGAGAGGATTCTGCAGAGCGGCTCTGACGTCACTGTCTGATTCCTCAGACGAACCTTCCCGGGAGAAGCTGCAGAGCAGCAACATTCTTCTAATGCTTGTATCCCAGTCTTTGTCTGTTTTCCATTCTCTAGTCCTCCTAGTCCTCCCTGTCCAGTCCTTCTAGCCCTCCTAGTCCTCCCTGTCCCCAGCCCGCCTCCGCGGGCCTCTGTCCCTGTTTCCCCTCTCTAGTCCTCCCTGTCCAGTCCGTCCAGTCCGTCTAGTCCTCCTAGTCCTCCCTGTCCAGTCCTTCCAGTCCTCCTAGTCATCCTAGTCCTCCCTGTCTAGTCCTTCCAGTCCTCCCTCTCCCCAGCCCGCCTCCGCGAGCCTCTGTCCCTGTTTCCCCTCTCTAGTCCTCCTAGCCCTCCCTGTCCAGTCCTCCTAGTCCTCCTAGTCATCCCGTCCAGTCCTCCTAGTCCTCCCTGTTCCTGCCCTTGTCCCTTGCCCTGGTCCTGTTCCCTTAGCCTTCCCCTTAGCCAGCTCGCCTCCTAAAGGCACTGTGCCTTTTTCCCATTTCTTGTTTTCCAGTAATTTGTGTTCTCCCTTAAAGGGACAGTGCCGTTTTCTGTGTGTTTCAATAAATGCCCAGTTCTTGGCGTACTCTCATACCTGTCTTGTGTTGTGCGATTGGGGTCGGTTACAAACCATAACAGTACGACCCGACCAATCGACGACCCCAGCCAGCACAGACGGTGTATGTTGAGTTTGCCTTTTTTTTTTGTTCCCTCTAGTTCCCCTGTTAGTTCCCCTGTTAGCTCCCCTGTTTAGCCTGTTAGTCTTTCCTGTTAGCCCTGTTAGCTTCCCTGTTAGCCCTGTTAGCTCCCCTGTTAGCTTGTTAGTCTCCCCTGTTAGCTCCCCTGTTAGCCTGTTGACTCCCCTGTTTGCTTCCCTGTTAGCCTCGTTAGCTCCCCTGCAGCTTGTTAGGCCTCTACTACCAGCATGGCCCCAGTCTGCTAGCTTTGCCCCGGCTGCTAGCACAGCCTCTATGTTAATGCAGCCCTTGCTGCTGGCATAGGCCCTGTAGCTAGCCATGCCCAGGCAGCTAACCCAGTCCCTCTGCATGGCCCCAGTCTGCTAGCTTAGCCCCGGCTGTTAGCACAGCCTCTATGTTAATGCAGCCCTTGCAGCTAGCATAGGCCCTGTAGCTAGCCATGCCCAGGCAGCTAACCCGGTCCCTCTGCATGGCCTCCACTTTTTGTGTAGCTTTCCCACTGCTAGGACTGCCCTTTCAGCTAGCAAGGTCAGTTTTCTCCCACTACTAGGACTGCCCTTTCAGCTAGCAAGGTCAGTTTTTTCCCACTGCTAGGACTGCCCTTTCAGCTAGCAAGGTCAGTTTTCCCACTGCTAGGACTGCCCTTTCAGCTAGCAAGGTCAGTTTTTCCCACTGCTAGGACTGCCGTTTCAGCTAGCAAGGTCAGTTTTTTCCGACTGCTAGGACTGCCCTTTCAGCTAGCAAGGTCAGTTTTTTCCCACTGCTAGGACTGCCCTTTCAGCTAGCAAGGTCAGTTTTTCCCACTGCTAGGACTGCCCTTTCAGCTAGCAAGGTCAGTTTTCTCCCACTGCTAGGACTGCCCTTTCAGCTAGCAAGGTCAGTTTTCCCACTGCTAGGACTGCCCTTTCAGCTAGCAAGGTCAGTTTTTCCCACTGCTAGGACTGCCCTTTCAGCTAGCAAGGTCAGTTTTCTCCCTCTGCTAGGACTGCCCTTTCAGCTAGCAAGGTCAGTTTTCTCCCACTGCTAGGACTGCCGCTTCAGCTAGCAAGGTCAGTTTGCCCCACTGCTAGGACTGCCCCTTCAGCTAGCAAGGTCAGTTTTCTCCCACTGCTAGGACTGCCCCTTCAGCTAGCAAGGTCAGTTTTCTCCCACTGCTAGGACTGCCCCTTCAGCTAGCAAGGTCAGTTTGCTCCCACTGCTAGGACTGCCCCTTCAGCTAGCAAGGTCAGTTTTCTCTCACTGCTAGGACTGCCCCTTCAGCTAGCAAGGTCAGTTCCCCACAGCTAGGACTGTCCTTCCAGCTAGCTTGTTCTCTCATGCTGGTCCAGCCCTGTCTGCCAGCCTAGCTCCGGCAGCTAGCGCAGCCTCTATGTTAATGTAGCAGTACAGCTAGCATAGGCCCTGTAGCTATCAGTGCCCTGGCAGCTACCCTTTCCCTCTGCTAGCCCCTTCCCTGTTCCCCTCTCCAGTGCCCCTGTTCCAGCCCTGTCTGCTAGCCTAGCTCCGGCAGCTAGCGCAGCCTCTATGTTAATGTAGCAGTACAGCTAGCATAGGCCCTGTAGCTATCAGTGCCCTGGCAGCTACCCTTTCCCTCTGCTAGCCCCTTCCCTGTTCCCCTCTCCAGTGCCCCTGTTCCAGCCCTGTCTGCTAGCCTAGCTCCGGCAGCTAGCGCAGCCTCTTTGTTAATGTAGCAGTACAGCTAGCATAGGCCCTGTAGCTATCTGTGCCCTGGCAGCTACCCTTTTCCTCTGCTAGCCCCTTCCCGGTGCTCCTCATAGTTACCCCTCAGCTCCTCTAGTTACCCCTCAGCTCCTCTTGTTACCCCTCAGCTCCTCTAGTTACCCCTCAGCTCCTCTAGTTACCCCTCTGCTCCTCTAGTTACCCCTCAGCTCCTCTAGTTACCCCTTCTGCTACCCTGGTTACCCCTCAGCTACCCTGTTCCTTTGCTAGCCCCACTTTTGTGGTAGCTTCCCCTGCTGGCATGGCCCAGTACTTTTTGTTTGTTGCCTTGTTTTTTTCCCCCTGCCCCTCTGTCTGTGTTTTTGGGTCGCCCGGTGGCTCCCGTGGAGGGGGGAGTACTGTGAGGTTTGCCTTTCCCTTGACCTTTAATTCCCTGTTCTCCTCACCTCACTAGCCCCCACCCTCGCGTTCGTTTTACTCTTGTTTGCTCTTCAGCAGCCACACCCTTGGACTACCTGTCATGATGTGTTTGATTGGTCTGGTGCCGAACACACACTTCTAGTTAAAGTATCAATTACCTTCACGCACCTGATGTGTATCCTAATTAGCACCCCTTTGGGCTTTAAGTACCTCGCTCTTCCCCTCTGGCCTTGTCGGGTCGTTCCGTATCATATCTCTATCACCTAACTCCTTCGGGAGGTTCTCTGTCTATAGGCTCCTACGGGAGTTCTGTTTTTGTCTGTATGCTGTTTTTATCTCCGGCGTGAGACGAGGTGCAAGCTTTGGCCACCTGTCGCCGTTGCCTGGGGGGAGAGATTGTACTGCGCTCCCTAATTCTCTACGGGAGGTATTCCAGTGTTCCACCCCAGACCTCCGCGCCAGATGCGCTCAAGCCTTCGCCACCTGTCGCCGTTTGCCTGGAAGGAGACACCGTACTGCGCTCTCTAAACCTCTACGGGAGGTATTCCGGTGTTCCACTCCAGACCTCCGCGCAGCAGATGCGCTCTCCGTACCGGCGCGTACTCCAAGCTGACGCGCACCATCCAGACCTCCGAGCCTGACGCGCTCTTCACTCCAGACGCGCATCCAGACGCGCATCCAGACGCACTCCAGACGCTCATCCAGACCTCCGAGCCTGACGCGCTCTTTGCTCCAGACGCGCATCCAGACGCGCATCAAGACGCGCATCCAGACGCACTTCAGACGCTCATCCAGACCTCCGAGCCTGATGCGCTCTTCACTCCAGACGCGCATCCTGACGCACTCTAGTCGTGCACCACTCAGACCTCCGCTTGGACAACCCGTTCCCGGTAACGACGCTGGACAACCCGTTCCCCGTAGCGACGCGCTCCCCCTGTTTTGATCCTGCTCTCTTTACGCACAGCGCCTGGGTGAGTTTGCAAGACTGTCTTTTTGACCCTATCATTTTTCGTGTGTGTTAAACACTGAAGAGATCCTGCTTTTGTTCTGACTGTCACTCACCCTGTGCCTGCTTTTTGGATTGTTCATTTGGGATAATATTTGCTTGAACTTTGCTCACTGTGTGTATTCACACCGAAGATATTATCACCTGGATTATTATTGGGACATCGCTTACTGTGTGTATTCACACCGAAGATATTATCACTTGGATTATAATTGCTACTTCGCTCACTGTGTGTATTTGCACCGAAGATTCTATCACGTGGATTGTTGTCGGGACATTACTCACAGTGTGTATTTACACCGAAAATTCAGTCACTTGGATTACTCTGTTTTGGGACAAGTCACTTCTCCTGTCACCTGCTCTGTTCCCAACTGTACTCTGAGCTAACCCGCTCTCTCTCTCCCTCTCTGTCCCGTTACCACCTCGGAGAGCTGCCGAGAGGATTCTGCAGAGCGGCTCTGACGTCACTGTCTGATTCCTCAGACGAACCTTCCCGGGAGAAGCTGCAGAGCAGCAACATTCTTCTAATGCTTGTATCCCAGTCTTTGTCTGTTTTCCATTCTCTAGTCCTCCTAGTCCTCCCTGTCCAGTCCTTCTAGCCCTCCTAGTCCTCCCTGTCCCCAGCCCGCCTCCGCGGGCCTCTGTCCCTGTTTCCCCTCTCTAGTCCTCCCTGTCCAGTCCGTCCAGTCCGTCTAGTCCTCCTAGTCCTCCCTGTCCAGTCCTTCCAGTCCTCCTAGTCATCCTAGTCCTCCCTGTCTAGTCCTTCCAGTCCTCCCTCTCCCCAGCCCGCCTCCGCGAGCCTCTGTCCCTGTTTCCCCTCTCTAGTCCTCCTAGCCCTCCCTGTCCAGTCCTCCTAGTCCTCCTAGTCATCCCGTCCAGTCCTCCTAGTCCTCCCTGTTCCTGCCCTTGTCCCTTGCCCTGGTCCTGTTCCCTTAGCCTTCCCCTTAGCCAGCTCGCCTCCTAAAGGCACTGTGCCTTTTTCCCATTTCTTGTTTTCCAGTAATTTGTGTTCTCCCTTAAAGGGACAGTGCCGTTTTCTGTGTGTTTCAATAAATGCCCAGTTCTTGGCTTACTCTCATACCTGTCTTGTGTTGTGCGATTGGGGTCGGTTACAAACCATAACACTGTAGCTCATCTTGTAAGTGAACTGAGTTAAACTACCCATATGGCTCTGTGGCTATAGCCTATAGCTGTAATGTTGCAAATTAGTTACACACATTGCTGTTTAATAAATTAACAAATAATAATAATAATCTTACCTGATATTTGATCCAGGCATCCAAGAGAAGGAAAATATCGCTGTATTGCTCTTGCTGATACCTGAGCTTGACGAGATGACTTGACGAGAGAGAAAGATGGCGTCGTCACATTTGGGAATTATATGGATAGTAGACGTGACCAATGCTGTATTACTCCAATAGAAACTCTTCTGGAACTTTACTCTCACTCTATTGGCCACAGGCAATGATTATGCCCCAAATGGAGTAAATATAACTACTTAGGAGGAAAATAATAACTCCGTAATAATTACTCTCCAGTTTTTCCTGTGAACCCAGTGACTACAGACTGTAGCTCATCTTGTAAGTGAACTACAGGTGGTTGACTCCTCCCTCCCCCCCTCCCCCCCTCCCCTCCTGTTCTGAGCAGCTTGGAGGAGCAGAGCACGCAGGTGTTGAAGGCAGCCATGTTGGAGGAGCAGCACCGACAGCTGGTCCAGGAGGAGACAGAGGAGGCCGCACTGGAGTCCAAACAGGTCCGGTTCATCTCTTTAATACCTTACATCCTTCCTGTTAACCCTCTCACTGCCGCACTATACCAACCGTCTGTAGTGTGATAGTAAAGGGTTCACCTTCTGTAGTGTGGTGGTGGAAGGGTTAAAGAAAGAAAGAGAGACATGGCGTATTTCATTTGAGCAAAAATTGAAAATAGACCTGGTTAGTGTTTTGAAAAAAAGGGTACCTTGTGTATACTGTTTACATTATTATCAAATATTTTTTATTTTTCCCATTTTAAACATAAAACAAGGCAACACAATACAGTAATAATAATAATAACAAGACCACACAGGACCACAACAATAATAATAGCAACAATAACGACATTAGCAATAATACAAATAATAAATACAGAACATAAAAACCAACTTGTACTATTACAGACACCACAAAAGTCTGTATACTGTTTTACTTATACTCTTACTCATAGTATATATTCAGATATTCAAATGATTTATTGCCTATATTTATTGTAACATATAATATATAACCGACTTTTAGCTCTCCCCTTTGTTTACACTGTTTCTTTTTCTCATATCTTTTCTATTCAGATGTATGCCTATCTTTATGTCTTTCTACTATTACCATGCCCATACCTGTACGCCCGCATTTCCCCAAGGGGATCAATAAAGGAATATCTTATCTTATGTTATTTTTTATAAATGTTTCTGTTAGCTTCCCAGTTGTGCCTCGTTCCTGAATAAGGAGCTCTGGGTCGACTGAAAGCTTCTCTTCGTCTCAGTTCTTTCCCTCTGTGTGCTGATGCTGTGCTCACGTCAAGGAGCTTGCTCAATTGCCTCAAGTGCTTTTTGCTGCTGCTTCATAAAAGGGGCGATTAGGAGCCTGGTTTAACCCTTTCACTACCACACTACAGAAGGTTAACCTTTCACTACCACACTACAGACGGTTAACCTTTCACTACACAGTAAATTTCGCAGAGTAAATTTGACTCAAACTGAGTACATTTTACTCAAACTGAGTGTTTGAGTAAAATGTACTCAGTTTGAGTAAAATGTACTCTGCGAAATGTACTGTGTACTACACTACAGACGGTTAACCGTGTGGTAGTGAAAGGGTTAACCTTCTGTAGTGTGGTATTGAAAGGGTTAACCGCCTGTAGTGTGGTAGTGAAAGGGTTAACCGTATGTAGTGTGGTAGTGAAAGCGTTAACCGTCTGTAGTGTGGTAGTGAAAGGGTTAACCTTCTGTGTGTGGTATAGTGAAAGGGTTAACCGTCTGTAGTGTGGTAGTGAAAGAGTTAACCTTCTGTAGTGTGGTAGTGAAATAGTTAACCTTCTGTAGTGTGGTAGTGAAAGGGTTAACCTTCTGTAGTGTGGTAGTGAAAGGGTTAACCTTCTGTAGTGTGGTAGTGAAATGGTAAACCTTCTGTAGTGTGGTAGTGAAAGGGTTAACCTTCTGTAGTGTGGTAGTGAAATGGTAAACCTTCTGTAGTGTGGTAGTGAAAGGGTTAACCTTCTGTAGTGTGGTAGTGAAAGGGTTAACCTTCTGTCGTTCGCAGTGAAAGGGTTAACCTTATGTAGTGTGGTAGTGAAAGGGTTAACCTTCTGTAGTGTGGTAGTGAAAGGGTTAACCTTCTGTCGCGTCACAGTGAAAGGGTTAACCCTTTGTTAGTGTGGCAGTGAAAGGGTTAACCTTCTGT